>NW_006408655.1:2704004-2731645 GCF_000296735.1 Chrysochloris asiatica
GGTAACATAGTGGTTATTGAACGGGCTGCTAATTTCAAAGTCGGCAGTTCTAAACTACCAGTGGTTCCACAGGATAAAGATGAGTCGTTCTGCTCCCATAAAGATTTACAGCCTCAGAAACCCTGTGCAGGGTCACTATGAGTCAGAACCAACTCCATGGTATTTACAACAACAACAACAACAACATTATTGTTGTCAGTAATTCACTGATATCCAGAACATGGAATATAAGAAGCATGAATTCAGAAAAACTGGAAGTTGTCAAAAATGAATATAGATATCTCAGGCATTAATGTGGGCTGAAATGGACTGGCATTGGCCATTTTAACTCTAACAATCATATGGTTTACCATGCTTATAATGACAAATTCAAGTGAAATCATGTTGCATTTATAATCAGAAACAAGATTTCAAAATGTACCTTGAAGTACAATACTCTCTTGAATAGGACAATATCCATGTGCCTACAAGAAAGACCAGTTAATACCATTATCACTCAAATTTATGCACAGACTATAGGCATTAGCAATGATGACATTGAAGAATTCCACCAATTTCTTCATTCTAATATTGATCAAACATGTCATCAAGATATGTTGATACTTATTTGTGATTGAAAGAAAGAAAAGACAAAATGTATGTTAGAAGACACTCTGAAACTTGATCTCCAACATAGAGATGCTACAGCAAATGAAGAAAAGAGGAGATAAAAGAGCTAAATAGGAAATTACAAAGAACAGCTCAAGAAGACACAGTCAAATATAAAACTATGCTAAGACCTGGAGTTAGAAAACCAAAAGGGAAGAACATGCTCAGCATTTCTCAAACTGAGGGAACTGAAGTATAAACTCAAGCCTTGACTTGTAATATTGAAGGATTCTGGTAGAGTAGTGGTTATGAATCGGGATGCGAACTGCAAGGTCAGCAGTTCGAAACTACCAGCTGTTCTGCGGGAGAAAGATGAGGTTTTCTGCTCCCATAAAGATTTACAGCCTCGGAAACCCTGTATGAGGTTGCTATGAGTCTGAATCGACTCCATGGCACTTAACAACAACAACAATGGGCACAATATGGAATGATGCAGAAAGCATCAAAAGAAGATGGAAGGAACAAAGTCACTGTACCAAAAAGAATTGGTTGATGTTCAACTACTTCAAGAGGTAGCATATGATCAAGAGCCAATGATCCTGAGAAAGAAGTCCAAGGTGTATTGAATGAACAAGGCTCCAGTAACTGATCTGATACAAATTGTATTCTTTCAACAAACTGATACAACACTGGAGGAATTCAGTCACCTAAGCCAAGTAATTTGGAAGACAACTACCTGACCACCTGACTGGAAGCGATCCTTATTTGTGCCCATTCCAAAAAGAGGTGACCCAATGGAATGTGGAAGTAATGGGACAATATCATTAATAATCTCATACACATAAAATTTTGCTAAAGATAATTGCAAAACTGCTACAAACATACACTGACAGAGAACTGTCAGAGGTTCAAGATGAAATTTGACAAAGACATGGAATGAGGAATATCATTGCTGATTTCAGATGGATCTTGAAAGCAGAGAATACCAGAAGGGTATTTACATGTGCTTTATTGACTATGCAAAGGCTTTTAAAATCACATGCAAGTAAAATTTTGCATACGATAATTTAAAAGACAGTAAGAACAGTACATGGACAGAGGGACCTGTTAGAGCTTCAGGCCAGATTATAATGAGGATGTGAAATGAAGGATATTGTTGTTGACACCGTGTGGATCTTGACCGAAAGCAGAGAATAACAGAAATATATTTACCGCATTGACTATGCAAAGACTTTTGACTGCATGGATAACAAGCTATGGATAACATTACCAAGAAGGTGTATTTCAGACCACTTAATTGTATTCCAGAACACTCAGCCTGCTTTACTTAATTTGCTCTATTTATAGCTCAGAAGAGGTTTATTTAAGATAAGCCCTACACTACTACTACCTCGTTAAGTTAAGAAAGAAAAGCCATTTCCAAATGGAATGATCTCCACAGGTGTAAGATTAGGATTTACAGCTCATATTTATGGGAGACTCAACTCAATCTATAGCATGCGCTAACTCTTATCTTGACCTTAAACTTCTCATCTCTGACATAGGGGCAATAATATTTTTTGATATTTCATGAAGATTAAGTTAGGTGACATATTCTGTTAATGGATGTGGTCCATGATACATCTTACTACTTGAGATTCTTCAATAAGTTGTTGTGGGAGCTGACAGTTGAGCTACAGGTTACTACACTCTAAAAATTATTGCTTGCATTTCATGTCTTTAAAAAAAAAAAAAAAAATCTGTCTGATGTGACTAAGACCAAAGAGACGTTCAGCTATTCTTGACCATCAATAATAGACCATCTTCCTCCTGTGAACTTTTCAGCCTTTGTGTGAGGCCCAAATGATCAGCCTAGACTTCATCTTTCTACACTTCATTTTTATTCATTACGAATGAACCTCAGAGTCCTTGTGTGGCCCTGTGGGATACGCATTAATCCCAAGGTCCATTTGAATTGTAAGGTTGGTGGTTCAAACTAATCAGCCATTTTTTAGAAACCCTATTATTGTAGCTATGAGTCAGAATCAACTCTACAGCACTTAACAGCAACAACAGAGATTATCCAATGTAATGGACTGCAAAGTCAGTTTGAACCACAAGCTCACCAGCCGCTCCTTGGAAACTCTATACAGGGTCATTATGGGTTGGAACCAACTCGATGGCACTTAACAACAACAACAATCATAGAGCTTTGACAGTGAATCTGAAATGATATGGAATCTGATTCTGTATTCCTTTCTCTTACAAGATTTGTTGGCCTCTACATAAATTTAGTGGAGTCCTGGTGTGGTGTTGCAAGATAATGCACTGGACTTCAAGGTCAGTTAGAACTCTAAGGTCAGCAGTTGAAACCCACCAGCCACTCCTTGGAAACCCTATACAGGATTACTATGGGTTAGAACTGACTCAACAATACTTAATAACAACACTATAAATTTACCTTCTTTACCTCTGTCAAGAGCTCTAAAAATAACATTAATACTGTAGGTAATGGATGTATTTGTCTGTCAATAAAATTATCTTTACCCAGCTAAGAGAGGTCACTTAAGTAATTTTTCTAACAATAATTAAAAACAGCTTTAGAGTCACTAGCTTTTCTATTTATAGCCATCAGATATGGAAGCATACATTTTAGGAATTCCTTGTCTACTGGCATGCTGTGTGAATGCAAAAGCACGAAGTATACAACCAACTCTGAGTTAAATAAAACTGCAATTGTTACTGCAAATTATGATGATTCTGATGATGATGATAATTGGTGAAGTTGATAATGACGTTCCAAAATCCATGCAAAACCTTTAACATTGATCATTAAAACATGTCCAGAAAAAGAATATATCAATTATCCCTGATTTATGACTAAATTCTGTTTTGAGAACTCTATGGCAAATTAATTTGGACATAACTGGAATACATCTTCTTTTTAGTTTTATTCTTAGTTTTCATTCCTATTGACATTTATTATCAGCATCTGTATAAATCCAATCTTTAGTCATCTGCAAGTGAACATCAGCAAATTGCATGCTGCAATATTGTACGTACTACGTATCATTAACCTTGTTAGGTTTGTGTTTTCAAGGCTGTGAATCTTTACAGGAGGAGAAAGCCTCATTTTTACCCCCACACATTGGCTGTTGGATTTGAAGTGCTGACTTTGTGTTTAGGAGTTCAGTGTGTATCCTACAGCCTCACTAGAGTTCTTTTACTAACACTGTTGTTATTAAGTACTGTAGAGTCAATTATGATTGATGGCCAGCCGGTGTAGAGTTTCCAAGGAGCAGCTGGTGGATGCGAACTGCCAACCTTTTGGTTAGCAGTCCAGTGCTTATCCTACAGCACTACATCAGGACTCCGTTTACTAACATTGATATGTACAAAAACAAAACAAAAAACAAAAATAGGCATTAAGTAAAATTTGTCATAGCTCAAATACCTCATAGGTCAGTAACTACCTATGTGTAATTTTCAAAAGCTGTTCTAAAAGGTATATATTTGATTAACAGTTAGCTAGTAGACTAATTCCATTGCTTATTACATCTTTAGTCAATGTTTGTTGCTTTTAAGTGCCATCAAGTTGTTTCTGTTGCATAGTGACCCTGCATAGGGTTTCTGAAATATCAACCTTCCTATTACAGTCTATTGCTTATCCTACAGCTCCACATTAAGACTTCAGCCAACAGAGGTGACTGTTAAAACTGTGCATAGGTATATAAACATAGAGGAACAAAGCATATTAGAAATGAGTATATATTTGAATTTTAATCTTGTAATCATCTGTTACAATCACTGTCTTTCTTGGGATTTATCTATGGGAATGAATCGCTCCAACAGACTCCTAAAATTTATTACATTAGAATATTCATTTGTTTCCACAACAGTGTCTCTCTGGATAATAGATAATAAGGTTCCCTTTAAGGTAGTTGTGTGAGAGAGAGATTATACAGTAGCAATAACTTATTTTCTTTCTATTTTTGCTTACAGTAAACTCCTCAATCTTGCTTTTTGTATTGCTTGGAATAAGAATCAACATCTGTTCCTTGACTGATGATTTAAATGACATGGTGCTGTGGGTTAATGTGCTGGACTGCAAAGTTGTTTTGAACCGCAAGGTTGGTAGTTCAAGCTCACCAGTCACTCCTTGGAAACCCTACACATGGTCACTATGGGTCAGAACCAACTTGACAGCACTTAACAACAACAATGTACCTTGAAATCCCTGGAATGGATTATGTTTCCTATGGACCATTTATGTGTTGTATATAAAGAAAGATGATTTTTAAAATACAAGAACTTAAATGATCTTAGCATAACACTGCCAGATACAGTGCTGGAAGATGAGCATTTCTCAAGCTGAAAAAATAATGAAAAAATTTAAAACTAAACTTGAGACATTGAAACATTCTATGAGCAAAATATTGAATGATACAGAGAGGATCAAAAGAAGATAGAAAGAACATACAGAGCCACTGAACAAAAAAAAAAAGAAAGAAAGAAAAAGGTCAATGTTCAACAATTTCAAGAGAAAGCACATGATCAAGAGACACTAGTACTTAAACAGTCAATAGTAAAGAAGGAAACCCGAGGTGAACTGAAGACATTGACAAACAACAAGACTCTAGGAATTGATGGAAGACAGACTGAAATCTTTCAACAAGCTGATGCAACACTAGAAGCACTCACTCATTTATTCCAAGAAATTTGGAAGACTTGGTCAACCATTAGAAGAGATCCCTATTTGTACCCATTTCACAAACAGGATACCCAACAGAATGTGGAAATCATAGAGCTGGATGATAATGCAAAGAATGGATATTCCAGGACACTTAATTTTGCTCATGAAGAACCTATGCACAGACCAAGAGGCAGTTGTTAGAACAAAACAAGGGGATGCTAAATGTTTTAAAAGAAGGAAAGGTGTGTATCAGGGTTGTATCTTTTCACCATCCAGTCTGTATGTTGAGCAAATAATCCAAGAAGCTTGACTATATAAAGAAGAAGGTGACATCAGGATTGTAGGAAGACTCCATGACAACCTGTAATATGCATATGATACGGCATTGCATGCCAGAAGTGAAAGGATTTAAAATACTTGCTAATAAAGATCAAAGAGTACAGACTTCAATATGGTTTGTACCTCAATGTGAAGAAAACAAAATTTCTCACAACTGGATGTTTACATAATGATAAATGGGGAAAAGATTGAAGTTGTCAAAAACTTCATTTTGCCTGATTACATAATCAACACTGATGGAAACACAGGTTGAGAAATCAAATGATATAGTGCATTAGGCAAATATGTGCAAAGACATCTTTAAAGTGTAAAAGTGCAAAGATAATAGTTTGAGGACTATGGTGCACTGGATTCAAATTATGGTATTTTCAGTAGCTTCACATGCTTGTGAAAGTTGGACACTGAAAAAGGAAGACCCTAGAACTGATGCATTTGAGTTTTGGTGGTGGTAAGAATATTAAAAATGCCATATACTGGTAGAAGAACAAACAAATCTGAGTTGGAAGAAGTACAGGCAGAATGCTCTTTAAAAGCCAGGACGGTGAGACTTCGTCTCTCATACTGTGGACATATTATCAGGAGGATCCAGTTCCTGTAGAAGGACACCTTGCTTGGTTAATGGAAGGTCAGCGAAAAAGTGTAAGACCCAAAATGAGTTGGATTGGCAGCAATGGGCTCAAACTTAACAACGATTGTGAGAATGGCACAGGACTGGGCATTGTTTCATTCTGTTGTGCACAAAGTCCCTGTGAGGTGGAACTGACTTAATGGCCCTTAACAACAATATACACATCCAGGGGAGCATTATATGAAGTATGATGCTTATGTTGTTGTTGTTAAGTGCCATCGAGTCGGTTCTGACCCACAATGACCCAGTATAGGGTTTCTGAGGAGCAGCTAGTGAGCTTGAACCACCAACCTCGCAGTTCAAAGGGCTTTGTAGTCTTGACGCGTTATTCTACCTACAGCACCACACCAGGACTCCATATGATGCTTATAGAATTTTTCAAATATTAGCTGTTGATTGTTGGTACAAGTGCTTTAGTTTCCTAGGGTTACCTTGACAAAAATACCACAGGTCAGTGGCTTTCAATAACAGAAGTTTGTTTTTTCCAGTTTCTGGAGGAATGAAGTCTCAATTCCCAGCACTTCCATGCTCTCTTTTGGCTCTGAGGGATGTTTCTCCTTTGCCTCTTTAGCACTCAGCATCTATTGGTGGTCCTTAGCTTGTAAACAGATCCTCACATGCTACCGTCCCCCAGGGTGTGTGGCTCTCTTTCTGTGTCTGCCCTCTTTTCTAAAATGCTTCTCGGAGGGATTAGGCTGATGCTTCTCAGAGGGATAAGGCTGAGGATTAATTTACTCCTGTATGATTAATTTTCTCCTGCGTGATATTTTTAACTGATAACATTGGCAAAGAAAAACCCATGTTCACCATGCACTGATACAGTAGTTAGCTCTTCAACACATCTTTTTGAAGGATCCAATTCAGTCCATAACAAGATTCAACATTGCACAGTTTAGTGTTAAATACTCTATGTTGTTGTTATTGTTAAGTGCCCTTGAGTTGGTTCCAACTCATAGCAACCCTGTATAGAGTTTCCAAGGAGAGGCAGGTGAGTTTGAACCACCAACCTTGTGGTTCAAACCAACCTTGAGGTCTTGTACATTATCCTGAAGTGTCACACCAGGATTTCAAATACTCTCTAGGAACAATTCAACTTTCCAGCTGATGTAACACACGTGAGTAACAATGAATTAGGTGAACTGTGACAATTCTTTAAATAATATAAGTGAATGATGTTCTTTCTTAGACTATTACAAAGATTTTTTCATTTCTTAAATTGAGAATTCTGCCTTACTAATTCACAATTTCACAGTATGAAATTCACAAACCCATTGTTTCCGACACCATCTTTTTCTTCTAATGTGTTCCATGATGTACTTGTTGTTTGCTGTTAAGTGCCGTCCGTCCAGTCGATTCTGAAAGCAAAAATAATGTGATTTCTAATTCAGTGCTTTATCCTTCTTAAAATGTGTGACTATTTTGGAAAAATCTAGGTAAGAACCACATGTTTTCTTCTTCAGTCTCCAAATGTGATTTTGAAGAAAATAGCTGTGGTTGGTTTGAAGCCATTGGTGGTGACCATTTTGACTGGACATGGAGCTCCAGAAATGACCTTTCTGCTGATTTTGAACAACAGGCTCCACCTGGAGATCACACTCACAGCACAGCCCAAGGTAAGAAGTGAGCAGAGGCCATCTCTAGCTGCTTCTAGACTGCTCAATTTGGCCTGGGAAGGGAAAGAGAAGCATTGGAAGTTATTAGTAGGACAGTTCTAGATTGCTAATTACAGTCTGTAAGGAATAATTCTATTATGAGTAGTAAGGAGAGAGTATTGAGAAGTATTTTTATGCAATTAACCAAATCAATCAATTGTTTTAGGCCTTACTTTGGCCTAGATATAGATGATATTGTTGTGTCTTTAAGAGTTCATTTGAGTAACATTCATTTCCATTGATTTTTATTTATTTATTTTACTTTTATGTGGTGTTAATTGTAGAGTTAAGTTGGGCATGAGAATTTCCTCAGTGTAGGGGTAAAAGAGATGCGTCACTTTTTAAATTCCAGTAGGTTAACTAATGTTCTGTTTTTATATCCTAATAGGGCATTTTATGTTCATTCTGAAGAAAAGCAGCAGTTTCTCCCAAATTGCTAAACTCCAGAGCCCAACTTTCAGCCAGACAGGACCTGAATGTACACTCTCTTTCTGGTAAATATTATAAATGCAGGCTGATTACCCAGGGATTATATATTAGGGGATGAGCACAGTCTCACTTCTGTTTCAATGTTGCACTTATACTGCGGCTGCTAACTAATAACATGTTAATAGTGATATAATAATAATGATAATTATGTTTCTATCTATACTTTCTCCTTCAAATAATGTGTTGTACATAAACATCTTACCAGATGCTAAAAACCCAGGTGTGGAAAATTTGGAAGTAATGTTTGGGGAGATGGAAACCTGCCAGAGACATGTTTCTTTTGAGGTCTAGCAGGACATTTGGAGTCTCTAGAAAGGATGGGTGATCATGTACCATCAAGTTGGTTCTGACTAACAGAGACCCTGTGTGTGGTTTCTGAGGTTGTAAATGAAAGCCTCATCTTCCTCCTGTGGAACAGTTGGTAGATTTGAATGGCTGACCTTTTGTTTAACAGCCCTACTGCTAAACCATTACTCCACCAGGTCTCCTCCTAGAAAGGATGTTTGTTAAGTGCCTTCAAGTCAGTTCTGACCCATAATGACTCCGCATAGGGTTTCTGAGGAGGGACTGGTGAGCTTGAACCACCAACGTTGTGATTCAAACCGACTTTGCAGTCCATTGCATTAACCCACAGCACCATGCCAGGACTTCTTGTTGTTAAGTGCCGTTGAGTCGGTTCCAACCCATAGCGACCCTGTACAGGGTTTCCGAGGGTGTAAATCTTTACGGGAGTAGAAAGCCTCATCTTTCTCCCGCGGAGCAGCTGGTAGTTTCGAACCGCTGACCTTAAGGTTCGCAGCCCAATTCGTAATCACTACGCTACCAGAGCTCCTTATACCAGGACTAGAACTACCTTATCAAGCATAGATTTCCTTTCTCCATGCTCTGCTTTATGTCTTGATAAAACATGGGAATGCTGATAAAGCAGATCTTTATTTTTTTGTGTTTACCTTTTGGGTAAACGTGTTAAATTTAATTGGATATATTTTTCGAAAGGCTGTCAGTGACAATTGGTCTACAAATGCTTTTTTTTTTTTTTTCCCCTAGAGAAAATGTACAGCACATAAAACATCTCCTTTGTGCCACACAGACAATTTGAGCAGAAAACTTCAGTCCAGGCATCTTCTAGCACTTATTAGCAGTTGTAGTTGGCCCCTGGCTTTCCTTTAAAAATAGCTATCCTATTATATTCACACAATTAGCATTTTGCTTTGGTGCTTGTTAACAGTATTTGTTATGCTCATTTCTTAAGATGAAAGGGACTGTTTTCCTCAAACTGTGGATTTTAATTTAATTAAGACTGCTTCCTCTGTTGTATACAGAACTCCTTGAGGAAGATTCCCAGTGCCCTGAGAACTGGAGTGTGCACCTCAGCAGATAAGCTCTTACAAAGGGGCAACCACAATTGCTGTAGGGAATAAAGAAGTCATTCATGATGACTAATTATTAATTGTTAGCTGACTGGATGAGTCCAAAAGTTAAGTATTTAGTATATTCCATGAATGACTTTCATTTCTTGTGGGTTCTCTTTTCCAGGTTTTATAACTATGGCTTGTCGGTGGGAGCAGCTGAACTGCAACTGCACGTGGGAAAATCCGGAGACTCCACAGTCCTCTGGAGAGTCTTATACAATCAGGGCAACCAATGGTCAGAAGCCATCATTCAGCTTGGGCGCCTGACTCAACCTTTCCATTTGTCGCTAGATAAAGTGAGTCTTGGCATTTATGATGGAGTCTCTGCTATTGATGACATCAGGTTTGAGAATTGTTCTCTTCCTCTTCCTGCTGAGAGCTGTGAAGGATCAGATCGTTTCTGGTGCAGACACACCAAGGCTTGTGTAGAAAAACTTCGATTATGTGATCTGGTGGATGACTGTGGTGATAATACTGATGAAGCCGACTGTGGTAAGTTGCTTTGGGCTCTCTTACTCATTTTACTAGTGGTGAGCTTGAATCAAGCCATTTGACATAAACCACAGTCCCAAAGCTGATGAATACCTCCCAAAGCTGATGAATACCATGTGTGATTAATTAAAGAAGTCATGTTGTTGTTGTTGTTAAGTGCCGTTGAGTCGATTCCGACCCATAGCAACCTGGTATAGGGTTTCCAAGGAGCAGCTGGTGAGCTTCAACCACTGACCTTGCAGTTCAAACGGCTTTGCAGTTTGATGCATTAGCCCACAGCAGCCCACCAGGACTCCATAGTGTTTACTAATACGTAGCATGCCACTGTCATAGTATGTGCTGAGCCCTTCTGTGAGAGATGCAAATAGTTACAGTACTAAAGTGCTTGATACTAATCAATAAGTTGGAGGTTCAAGTCAACCCAGAGGCAACTGGGAAGGATGGGCTGGTGATCACCTCAGTCATTGAATATCTTATAGGAAAGAAAAGAAAAGAAAAGAAAACCTTGTGGAGCACAGTTCTACTGTAACACACACGGGGGTCCCTGTAAGTTGAGATACAGTGATGAACACAACTACACAGTCCACTGCTCTCAGGTAGCCTAGTATCTAATAGGAGAGATAGATATTAAAATAGTTAATAAAATTGCATCTTAGAGAGATGCTACAAAGAAGGGTGCCTTGAGTTCGTATAATTAGAGAAATGATCTTTTTAGAAATGAGTACTTAGCTAGCAGGGGCCTGAAAAATTGGAAGCGAGAGCAAAAGCCTTCATGCGTGACTGCACGGCAGGTTGAAGATAAGTCAATGTGGTTGGAGCAAGAGGATGAAGGAGAAATAGGGTACAAGGTGAAGATGGAGAAGTTGTGGGGGCCAGATTTGCAAATCATTTTAGTACATGTTAAGGAAGTTTTTCTTTATCTGAGAGTTCTTAAGAAGAATGGTAATATGATAAAATTGGCATATTATACAATGTCACTATTGATACAGTGTAATGAATGGACTAAAAGAGAGTTGTTGTTTACTGCCATTGAGTCAGTTCTGACTCATAGCAACCCTGTACAGGATTTCCAAGGTAGAGCTCCCAACCTTGTTTGTACTCCAGTGCATTATCTTGGTGGTCTTCTTCTGACCCTCCACTTTACCAAACATGATATCCTTTTCCAGGGACTAGTCCCTCCCGATACTATGTGCAAAGTATGAAAGATGAGGAGTCCTGGTATGGCACTGTAGTATAAAGCACTTGACCAGAAGTTCATTATAAACCACAAGGTCATCAGTTCAAGCTTACCAGCTGCTCCTTGGATATCCTATACAGGGATGTTATGAGTCAGAATTGACTCAATGGCATTTAACAATAACAACAAACAACGTGAGAGACAAAGTCTGGCCATCCTGGCTTCTATGGAACATTCTGACTGCACATCTTCCCACACAGTTTGGTTTGTTCTTTTGACAGTCCATGTTGTTGTTGTTACTAAGTGCTGTGAATTTGATTCTGGCTCATAGCCACCCTATATAAGGTTTCTGAGGGGCAGCAAGTAGGTTTGAACAGCTGACCTTGTGATTTGAAGTAGTTTATAAGAGAATGAGGGACAGCTTGAGTCACAGTGATGGGCATGAAGATAAAGGACTCAGTTTTGAGAATGTATTTGTTGTTGTTGTTATGAGCTATTGAGTGACCTCATAGTGATCCTGTATGAGGCTTCTGAGGCTACAAACATTTTTGGAAGCAGAAAGTCTCGTCTTTCTCTCCAGCAGTGGTAGGTGCTTTCAGACTGCCGATCTTGTAGTTAGCAGCCTAGCTAGTAATCCATGTTGATGTGGCACTGTAGGATAAGCACTGAATTGCAAGGCCAGTTTGCACTGTGGGGTCAGTGATTCAAAGTCACCAGCTGCTCCTCAGAAACCCCATACAGGGTCACGATGAATCGGAACCAACTCAACAACAACAATGTAGCCCTCTACACCATTTGATATTTTTGACCATAGAAAGCAGTTAGTGAAAGGTAAGTCTTAGCCCCGTCAAATATAAGTCCTACATTTCTGACAGATTATTCAAAAGTTTGGATGTGCATTTCTAATTTTTGCAGTTCCAACTATTGTATAGGTTTTGTAATATAATATAGTTAGCTCCAAATAGTGTTGAATGAATTTGATGCTGAAAATGAATCAGAAGCTAAATTTTTAAAGTGTTTTTAGTATCTGTCAGGAAATAAAGTTTGAATGATTCAGAAGACAGATTCCTTGCCCCAAAATATCAACAATTCTTAAATACCAAGTGATGTGCCCATTAAATTGGGAATCTAATTATAAACCAAAGTGGGATCATAAAACATTTAAAAAGTCATAGGAAACATTACATTAAAGAAATCTCCATGTAAACCATTGTAGAGCGTTTTGTGTATACATATGATTGTTCTTGATAAGGTCAGGCATCTTAAAGTAAGAATTACCATACATCTCACCACATTTACACATCTATTATTTGAGTTGTATAATATTTGAACTATGGTGTAACATTGTAGGATTAGCGTTCGACTGCAAGGTCAGTTTAAACCACAAGGTCAGCAGTTCAAACTCAGCAGTGGCTCAACATTTAACAACAATATTTGAGTGAATATAAATAAAATTGATGATTTTTGACAACGATGGTTCTGAGAAATGTTACTGACATTAAGATCATTTATTTTTGCAAAATTAGAAAGCCTTTTCATCTTTTTCAAGCTTCCCTAGTTCTACTCCTTAAAAAAAATGTCCATCTGTTAGAGAAAATAAGCAAGTTAGCCTTCAGATTCCTCACTGTTAACTTAACAGCCTGGGATTGTGGGAGTACAAGGATAATACCAAAATACCTCTTGTGACTGTATATTGTTTTAAGATCATAGTAGTAGCGTTAGAGAGTAGGTTTCTATTACAGTTTTCCCTGTAGGCATAATACTATGGCACAGGTTGCATTAGACATCTTGAAATCCTTGATGTACTTTTTTGATTTTTTAACATATGTAGGGACAGCATCTTTTTTCAAGGGTGGAGCTACATGGGTTCCCATTGGAAATGAAGATTGAGTATGCAGTCAGTATCAAGACAGGCCATACAAAAATCTGTTGGCTTTGGTACCAGTTTGATGTCAAAAAACTCAGCAACTTGACATTCTCCTTCTGCTGCACAGCCAAAGACTGACACCTGGAGAGTACACTGTAGGTCCCTAGCTCATGTCACATCTGGGCTTGATTAGTCACAAGTGAGGAAATATCAAATGAGCGCTCACCCCCCATTTGACATTTACTCACTTGGTTCCCTTCATTAGGTGTAAGCTCCTGCTCTGTGGTTTCAGAGACAGATGATTTGTTCTTGCCTGACTGAGTTTATACACATAGACTTTTATTTACTGTTTCAGAGTATTTGTTCACCTTTCGTTCCAAGTGCATTTACTGAGAGGAATAATTAAAGGACAGCTGACATTTATTTTTTTTTTTTTAAATATTAACTTATGTAAAATGAAGCTAAAATATGGAACCACCAACTAGCTCTAAATCCTGTCAGCTCTGCCCAAATAGTGCCAAATGTACAATCTATCTTATTTAGTCAAAAGCACATACTTGGTGTCAACAAAATCCTCACATCTTGAAAAAAGAATTTGTTCCAATGTCAGTCTAGAAGTGTAGGTAGATATTTCTTTTAAAAAGATACTAGTTAACTATGATTAGAAAAGGAATTAGAATCGTGAAAGCTCTCCATCAAAGGAGCTATAATCCAGAGATGGAAAGACCATCGCTGATGAGATGCAATTAAGGAGAGGTAAGGGGCTTGACATTACCTTAAATATAGTTACAGAGTGAAAAAAGAAATGAGGTGTGTGAGGCACACAGGGAAGATGATGCATATCATATCATGGGGAAGGATTGTAGTTGATGTTAGGTGCCATCAAGCAGGTTCTGACTCACAGTGACTCCATTTGACAGAGGATATTCTTGATGGTAATCTTTATAGAAGACAGGTCTTCCTCTCTTCAAGCTGCTTTGTGGGCTTGAACCATTGGACTACCAGGTCTCTATGACGAAGGATTGTTAGGGACAAACAGAAAGACATTTTAATTTGAAGAATGTTGTGCTTTAAAGACAGAGGAGTTATGTTTAAGTTGATTGTAAACTAGAAAATATGAAAGGATTCTGAATAGAGAAGGAAAATAATACTGCCATTAAAGAATTATCATCTGGCGTGAAAAACAAAAGACCCTAACCCACTGTTGTCAAGTTAATTCCAACTCATAATGGCCTCCAAAGGGCAGGGTAGAACTGCTCTGTGGGGTTCCTGAGACTGTCAGTCTTTATGGGAGCAGATAACCTTATCTTTGACCTGAAAGCATCTGGTGGGCTTGAACTGTTGACCTGGTGGTAATCTGTTAAGAAACCAGCTCTACTTATTTAGCACTAATGTGTAGGACAACTTGGCGTGAAGGGCAGAATTGAAACAGAGAGAATAATTTTTCAGAGCGAGTTCTAGAAAACACCTGCTTGAGAATTATCACAGGTACTTGTTTCATTGTGGGGGTTGCAATCAATGATATGAAACAAAATGTACTGAATTGTTGAATGGAGTACTCATTTGTTCTGTAAACAGTCACCAATTCACAGCAAAAAGTTTTTTTTAAAAAAAGTGCATTCCTACCTTTTACACTAGATCTTAAAAGATTAGTGTTTGTATGGTACTTTACCAGGGAATTAGCAATTTTATCATGCATTCCATGTAATTCTGAAAGATGGGGATATAGAAAGGTACAGAGCTTTGCATATTAGAATCACCAGTCAGTAGTTCGAAACTACCAGCTGTTCCATGGGAGAAAGATGAGGTTTTCTGCTCCCATAAAGATTTACAGCCTTGGAAACCCTGTATAGGGTTGCTACAAGTCAGAGCCGACACCACAGCACATCACAAGTAGACCTTGCAACCACATGTCTGTCAGTTTGTCATACTATTTTTTTTGTTGTTACTGTGATGCTGGAAGCTATGCCACTGGTATTTTAAATTTCACCAGGGTCACCCATGGTGGACTGGTTTCAGTTGAACTTCCAGAGTAAAACAGAATAGGAAGAAGGAGAGACAGACTACTTCAAAGAATGATTTGCCACTGACAGCCTTATGAATAACAGTGAAACATTGTCAGATATAGTATTGGAAAATAAAATTGTTATGACTAGCCCCAGAATATTGTCAGATATAGTGCTGGAATATGAGGCCCTAAGTTCAGAAGGAGTTTAGAAGTCTACTGGAGAAGAACTGCCTCCTCAAAGTAGAGTTGACTGTGTTGACACAAATGGAGTCAAACTTTTGGGACTTTCAGTTGCTGATGGGGTACAGCTCAAAATGAGGAGAAACAAGTACAAACATCCATTAATAATTTGAACATGGAATGTACCTAGTGTGATCTAGGAGAACTGAAAGCTGTCAAAAATGAAAGAGAATACATGAAGATCGATGTCATAGCATCAGTGAACTGAACTGGAATGGTATTGACCATTTTGAATTTGACAATCATATGCTTTGCTATGCCTGGAGTGACAAATTGAAGATGAATGGCATTGCATTATTCATTAAAAACAACATTTCAAGGTCTATCTTAAAGTACAGTGCTGTATGTGATAGGATAATATCCATATACCTATGAGGAAGAACAGTTAATGCTACTAATCTTCAAATTTATACACCAACCACTAAAGCCATTGATGATGAAACTGAAGAATTCTGCTAACATCTTCAGTTTGAAACTGATCAAACATCCAATCAAGCTGTATTGATATTACTGGTGATTGGACTGGGAAGATTGGAAACAATGAAGGATCAGTAGTTGGGAAATATGGCATTGGTAATAAAAATGATGCTGGAAACAGTATAATAAAATTTTGCAAGACCAAAAATTTATTCATTGTAAACACCTTTTTAAAAACAACATAAAAGATGACTGTACACATGGACTTTACCACATTGATTACGCAGAAATCAAGTTGACTACACCTGTGGGAAGAGATGGCGGGGGAAAAAAAACCCATATTATCAGCCAAAACAAGGCCAGGAATATACTGTGGAACGGATCATCAGTTGCTCATATGTAAGTTTAAGCTTAGATTGAAGAAAATTAAACCAAGGCATTGGCATAGAACAAGGCTCTAGGAATTGAGGGAATATAGAAATTGAAATCTTTCAACAAACTGATGAAGCATTGGAGGCACTAACTCATTTATGCCAAGAAATTTGGAAGACAAATACCTGGCCAATGGATTGGAAGGGATCCATATTTGTGCCTATTCCAAAGAGAGGTGACCCAACATAATATATAAATCATCAGAGAAAATCATTAATATCACAGTGGTAGTAGCAATGGGCTCAAGCGTGACAATAGTTGTGGGGATGGCCCAAGACTAGGCAGTGGTTTGTTCTGTTGTACATAGGGATGCTGTGATTCAGAACTGACTCATTGGCACCTGGTAAGAACAGCAAAAGCAAAGGGGCCTCTTTGTGGCACTCTAGAATAAGCACTGGACTGCTAACCAAAATGTTGGCCCCTCAAACCTACTGGAAACCCACCACGAGCCCATATGCTCAGTTACAATGAGTCAGAACTGATTCAGAGGTGCTTAATAACAACAAAGGGAGCTCATATTAAATTCTGATGCACATCTCACCTCTTGGACTAATTTAAGTCAACATCTCTGGAGATGAATTCATGGCTTTGGTGGTTTTAAGTACTTCCTGGTGATTGTAATATTCTGCCACTGTTGAAATCCACTAAACCAGTAAGTTGGTACAATGAGTCAGCTATGGGATCATGATTATTTGCCTAGAGTTATGGCAGTACATGTAGAGAGCTAGAAATGCAGAAGAGCTGGACATAAGGGGCATTTGGGAAATAGTAGCCAAAGCAATTTTATCTTCAGTTCATAAAGTGATTGTTACTTAATACTTGTACATTATCAAGAATTTATTCACTCATTTTAAAAATGTTGTAATGCAACACTTCGAAAATCAAAATGACGTGCCTTGGCATGAGAAAAGTATCAACTTTAATAATATTTTAATTATGACTACCAATTATTTAATGCCAATTTTGCAAATATTTTGTGGTATTTTTCAGCACCAGAACTACAGTGTAACTTTGAAACTGGAATTTGTAACTGGGAACAAGATACAGACGATGACTTTGATTGGATCAGGAACCAGGGTCCCACTTCAACACTTAATACGGGGCCAATGAAGGATAATACTGTGGGCACAGCTAAAGGACACTATCTCTACATCGAATCCTCAGAGCCACAAGTGTTCCAAAACAGGGCTGCCTTACTCAGTCCGGTCCTTAATGTCACTGCTACAAGCATCTGTACTTTCCGCTTCCATTACCACATGTTCGGGAAGCACATTTATAGACTGGCCATCTACCAGCGAGTCTGGAGTAACACAAGGGGCCAGCTGCTATGGCAGATATTTGGGAATCAAGGCAACAGATGGATAAGGAAGCATCTCACCATTTCCAGCATACAGCCTTTCCAGGTATGGATAATGGGTTTTATAATCTGTATTTGAAGTGCACCAAAAAGTCTAACAGACATGAAAGATCACTTTATTCTTAAATTAAAAGCAAATGAAATTTGATCCAAGTTACTTTGACACACATTTATCATTTAATTAAGCTCTTTAAGTTGGTTTCTTCCCTGACTACCCCCGATAATGCATGATTAAAAGTCTCTAAAGATGAACATGTGGCCTCAGGAACAGCTGCGCAGCCTCTGATTTTAAACACTCAGAGCACTGAAATTAAAAATATGAAGGAAAAATGTGTTTGCCACAATCTCTGCTATTCCCCAAGAAGCGCATACTTTTGAAAATATCATTTGAATTTTTCACACTACAGGTAAACAATTGATACCTGGCCGAGTGCTGGCTTTGTAAGAAAATCACACAGCTACACTGTAGCAAAGCTGAAGGTTTAGCCTCAGCCTCCTGATATTGGACAGTGTCTGTATTCTAAATTGCATCTATTTTATCCTGGAAGTCAAACTTGGTATAACAAGTTCAAGTGCTTGTGAAGCTTTAACAATTTTGTAAAACACTTTTACATAGGAGTGTTATCTTTCAAATCCTTTTAGCAATTCCCTGAAAGGGGCAAGTCAGAGATCCTTTGAGTCAATTTGTAAATAAGAAAAAAGGAACACAGAGAGGTTGGTGTTTATCCCAGACCAAATAATGGGTGAGAACCAAAATGGAGGCCTGATTCTAATTTCAAAGTTTTAGTATTTTTCTTATTTTTGATTTTCAAGTGTTCTTTATGTATCCTAGATACAAGACCTTTGTCAGATATATACTTTGCAAATATTTTCTTCCAGTTTTCAACTTGTCTTTTCATTCTTTTAATAACAGATCATCTTTTGAAAAAAGAATTTTAAGACATTTTGATGAGGCCCAATATATCAGTTTAAGGAGCTCTGGTAGCGTAGTGGTTACGAATTGGGCTGCGAACCTTAAGGTCAGCAGTTCAAAACTACCAGCCACTCTGCTGGAGAAAGATGGGGCTTTCTGCTCCTGTAAAGATTTACGGCCTTGAAAACCCTGTACAGGGTCGCTATGGGTCAGAACCGACTTGACGGCACTTAAAAACAACAACATATCAGTTTGTATGTGTGTGTGTTTTTAATGAATCATGCTTTTGGTGTTATATCTAAGAAGGCTTTATCCAATAAAATCCAAAAAGCTTTCCTTTCCTCTCTTTCTCCTCTTCTTAGGAAACTAGAATTTCATGTAAATTAAGCTACTTGATGGTTTGTTGTTGTCAAGTGCCCTTTAGTCTTTTTGGACTCGTAGCTACCTTGGATAGGATTTCCAAGGAGAGGTTGATGAGTTTAAACCACCTACCTTGCAGCTCATTTTACTGATTCTCTATTTGGTTATTTTGTTTGTTGGAATTATCTTTTATCTATATATTTTGTTTGGAATAGTTTCTATCTTTTCTTCTTCAATATCTAAACTATTTATCCTCTCTAGTGTGTTTTTTTCACCTGACTTCCTATAAGTTATCTATAAAGTTCAATTTGGGCCTTTTTTTTATATCTTAGAGGTCTATTTTAAAACAAATGGTATACAACTTCTAAAATTTTTACAGTGGTAAATATATATATAACTAAGCATTTGCCTTGTCAATCAATTTTATGTATATAATTCAGTGACATGAAATGCATTCAACATTTGTGCATCTATTTATAAATGTTTTTTTTTTTATTTATAAATAGAAAAACAGTGCTCCATAAAAGCAACTCTTCATTTCCCCCTCAATTTCAACCCCTACTTGTTCTTAGGTGCCTTCAAGTCACTTTCACCTCATAGCCTCATTTTCTTCCTGAGGAACGTCTGGTGGATTTAAACTGCTAGCTTTGTAATTAGCAGTCCAGTGCTTAATCTGCATTCTTCCAACTACTCATAAACTTTTGTATTTATGCATGTGCTTAATCTAAGTATTTTATATAAATAATATTATACAATATTTGGAGTTCTGGTATGGCACTGTCAGATAAGGTCAGTTTGAACTGCAAGGTCGTTCAAACCCACCGGCCATTCCTTGGAAACCCTATACAGAGTTGCTGAGTCAGAACCAACAAGACAGCACTTAGTAACAACAACAACAATAATTGTAATGTTTGCTCTTTGATATCTGATTTACTTCACTCAGCAGAATGTTTTCAAGGTTCACCTGTACATGTATCAGAACATTTCTCTTAATGGTTGAATTATTTCCATTGTATGTACGTACCATTCATTGGTTGTTGGACATTTGGGTTGTTCCTACTGTTTGACTACTGTGAATAATGATGCAATGAACACTGGAGTACAAGTATCTGCTTGTTGTTGTTGTTAAGTGCCGTCGAGTCGGTTCCAACCCATAGCGACCCTGTATAGGGTTTCCGAAGAGCGGCTGATGATCTTGAACCTCCCATCTTGCAGTTCAAACTGTTTGCAGTCTGGTGCATTAACCAACCCACTGAGCCACACCAGGATTCCCAAGTATCTGCTTGAGTCCCTACTATTCAGATTTTTGGGATATATAACTAGGAGTGGAGTTGTGGGAGTGTAGCGCTGTAGGATAAGAACTGGAATTCTAACCCCAAGGGTAGAAGTTCAAATCCAACAGCTGTTCCTCAGAAATCCTATACAGATTCACTATGTGTCAGAAATGACTCAATGGTACTTAACAAGAGCACAATAACTCTATATTTAACTTTTTGAGGAACTGCCAAACGTTTTTCTAAAATGTCTGTATGATTTCACATGTTATCGTTGTTAAGTACCATGGAGTCATTTCCAACTCATAGTGACCTTGCACAGGGTTTCCGAGATTGTAAATCTTTATGGGAGCAGAAAGCCTCATCTTTCACCTGCAGAATGGCTGCTAGTTTCAAACTGCCGACCTTGAGGTTAGCAGTCCAATTCATAACCACAATGAATACAGAATGAGCAATACAGAATGGCTCAAATTTCTCCACAAGCTTCCAAAAAGTATTATTCTCCATTTCTCTGATAATTATCTTAAGATTGACTATTATCAGAGAAATGGAAAATAACACTTCTTGGGAGTAAAAAGAAGCTCTGGTAGCATAGTAGGTTACAAGTTGGACTGTTAACTGCAAGGCCAGCAGTTCAAATCTATCAGCTGCTCCTCGAGAAAAAGATGAGGCTTTCTGCTTCCATAAAGTTTATAGCCTCAGAAACCCTATACAGAGTCACTCAGAATTTATAGCTTCGGGAGCAAGTCATAAAACCACCAGCAGTGAGGGTAAAGTGGTATTATGTTGTGGTTTGGGATTGCATTCCCCTTATTACGAACTATATTGAACATCTTTTCATGTGCTTACTGGCTTTTTACATATCATTGGAGAAATTTCTATTCAAATCTTTTGTCCTTTTTCTTTTTTTTTTTATTTGGGCTGTTTTTCACTGTTCCTATTCAGTTGTAGTAGTTCTTTTATATTTTGGATGTTAATTGTTGTTGTCATTAAGTATCTTTGATTCAGTTCCTATTCATGTTGTTGTGTGCCATGGAGTTGGTTCTGACTCATAGCGACCCTGTACAGGGTTTCCAAGGCTGTAAATCTGTACGGGAGCAGAAAGCCTCAACCTTCTCCTGCAGAACAGCTGGTAGTTTCGAACTGCTGACCGTGAGATTAGCAGCCCAACTGGTAACCACTACACTACCAGAGCTCCTTTTCATAATGACCCTGTATAGTAGGGTTTGCAAGGAGCGGCTGGTGGGTTTGAAATTTGGAACTTGTGATAAGAAGTTACAGAGCTTATCCCACAGAACCACATCAGATACATAGTTCTCAAGTATTGTCTCTGTACTTTCTTTGTAAAGCCCTTTCATGTACAAATACTAATTTTATTGAAGACCAGTTTATTTATTTTGTCTTTTGGTGCTCATGCTTTTAGTGTTATAACAAAGATTCTGAAACGAAATGCAATTTTAATAGCTATTTTTGATGTCCTTGACTGGTAATTCTATTACCTGTACCAGTTCTGGGTTTCAGTTGAATGATTTTTCTCCCCATTATGGTTGACATTTTCTTGTTTCTTATTTTTTGCATATCTGGTAATTGTATGAGGATGCCAGCATGTTGAATTTTACCTTATTGGTGCTGGAAATATATATTATCTATCTATGTATTTATTTATGTATATATGTATGTATCTATCTGTCTGTTTATCTATCTATCCTCTTTGTCTCTATTTGTGTTTATATTATTAATCTTCCTGTTGTTGTGTGCTGTCCAGTCAATTTCAACTAATAACAAATCCATGTAACAATGTTTAACTGCCTCATAGGGTTTTCTTGGCAGTAATCTTTACGGAAGCAAATTACCGGACCTTTCTTTTGCAGAGCCTCTGGTGGGTTTGAACTGCCAATATTAGGGTTAGCAACAGTGTTTTTAACCATATGCCACTAGAACTCCTTTGTTCTTTGTACTGGTATGCATTTAAGTTATTTGAAAATAGTTTAATTCTTGAATGGTCTTCCTTTTAGCATTTCTTGGAGGTGGTGGTTAAGTGCTGTGGAGTCAGTACCGACTCTTAATGATTCTGTATAGGGTTTTTGAGGAACAGCTGGTGAATTTCATCTACTGATCTTGTGGTTCAAACCCGCCTTTTAATCCCGTGCTTATCTTGGATTCAAATCAGTACTCAGTTTATGACTAAATATTCCTCACTACTGAGATTAAGACTTTTCTTTGTGCCTTAGCCAGTACCTTCTGAATGTTAAAGTTTTCTTGTTTGATGGGTGAAAAAAGGCATTATTCCTAGTCTTTTAAAGTAAAGTCAATTTGAACCTCAAGGTCATAGTTCAGGCTCGGTAGCCACTCCTTAGAAACCCTATACAGGGTTTCAATGGGTCAGAGCAGACTCAATGACACTTAACAACAACAACTGTTATCCTTCCTGGTGACTTTTTTCCAAGTTCGTTGTTTTTCTTCCCTCCCTGCTTGTCTGTCACCTCTCTTACCTCCTTTTATCTTTTCCTGGCCTCCTTCCCTTCCTCCCTTCCATCTTACTTCCCTCCATCCACCCATTCATCCATCCACCAATCCATCCGTATTTTCTTTTTCAAGACATAGTGAATATTTGATGATAAACAAATGCTGTCACAATGTTGTTTATTTAACACTCAGATATATATATATATAAAAAGATCAGTTTTAAATGAGAGGTTTTTTATCCTTGTATTATAGGTGCAGAAACAGAAATGAGAAGATGGTAAATCAATTGCTCTCCTTCCGTCTCATTGATTTTACTTTAGTTGAGGTCACCATCGCCTACACTAACTCATTGTAATAGTTCTGGAGCTACGGACTGCCATAATTTATCTTTCTAAAATGCAAACCTGGTCTTGGTACTTTCTTATGTAAAAGCCTTTAGTGAACCATGCAGCCTCATATTTACTTGTTGATTTTACTGTGAACTCACTGGATGTGAGTGCCATGACTTAACTGTCTTAGCATCTAATATGTTGTTGTTGCTAAGTGCCACCGAATCAGTTCCAAATCATAACAGCCCTGTATAGGGTTTCTGAGGAGCTGCTGGTGACTTTGAACTGCTGATCCAGTGCTGATCCTACAGCGCTACACCAGGAGTCCAGCATCTAATATTAGGTAAGGTGCCATTGAGACACTATCAACTCATAGGAACCCTAAACACAACTAAACAAAAACACTGCCTGGTCCTGTGCCAATCTCACAATCACTACATTTGAGTTCATCATTGCTGCCAATGGGCCAGTCCATCCATTTGGAGGTCTGTCTTTTTATCTGAGCCTCCACCGTACCAAACGTGATAGCTTTTTCCAGTGACTGGTCCTTCCTGATAATATGTCTGAAGTATGAGAGATGAAGTCTGGCCATCCTGGCTTCCAAGGAGTATTCTGGCTATACTTCTTCCAACACAGATTGGTTTGTTCTTTTGGCAGTCCATGGTTCGCTTAATATTCTCCTCCAACACCATAGTTCAAATGCATCAATTCTTCTATGGTCATCTTTATTCACTGTCCAACTGTCTCATGCATATGAGATTATTGAAAATGCCATGGCTTGGGTCAGGCACACCTTCATCGTCAAACTGTGACATCTTTGCTCTTGAACATTTTAAAGATGTCTTGTGCAGCAGATTTGCCTAATACAATATGTCATTTGATTTTTGACTGCTGCTTCCATCAGTGTTGATGGTTGATCTGAGGAAAATGAAGTCATTGACAACTTTTAATATAGTACTTAGCATCTAATATATTGTTGTTATTAAGTGCCGTTGAGTCAGTTCTGATTCATAGCAACCCTGTATAGCGTTTCCAAGGAGCGGATGGTGAGCTTGAACCTCCAACCTTGTGGTTCAAACTGACCTTGAAGTCTAGCACATTAACCCTCAACACCACAACAGGACTCCACTAGCTCTAATATAGTTGTTATTGTTGGGGTTGTTAAATGCTGTCGAGTCGATTCCAACCCATAGCAACCCTACATAGGGTTTCCAAGGAGTAACTGGTGAGATTGAACCACCGACCTTGCAGTACAAACGGCTTTGTAGTCTGGCACATTAACCCACAGCGCCACACCAGGACTCCTGTAATATAGTGGTGGTGTTGGTTATGTGCCGGGGAGTTGGTTCCCTCATAGCAACACTGTACAGGGTTTCCGAGGCTATAAATCTTTACGGGAGCAGAAAGCCTCATCTTTCTCCTGCGGAACAGCTGGTAGTTTCAAACTGCTGACCTTGCCGTTCGCAGCCCAATTCGTAACCACTACACTACCAGAGCTTTCTAATATAGTAGTACCTAGTATTTATAAGATATACAGTAAATGTCTCTTGAGTATGTGATTGAACTGATACTTGAAAATTACCCAGGGATACTTTTGAGTCCATTATTCTTTGTACTTAATTTTGATTTCTTCTTTGTCTGCTCATAATAATTTAATAACTTGGCATTATGAAGTTAGTGTTAGATAGTTTAAACAATGATTAACTTATGTACACAAAAGGCTTCAATACTTTAAAATTCTTATTTCCGTTTCAATAATATTTCATTTTTTAATTTAATATACTTATTTTATAATGTGTATATTTTTATATCAAACCAAGCTGGATTTCACTTAAAATTCTTTCAAGTCCATTGACAGATGAATACCACTTCACATGTTCATTAAAGTAATGAAACACGATTAGAGTTTGGGAAAATTTATCAATTTCTGTTTTGTGAATAGTCATCTGTGTTTATGTACATTATCTAAATCTTTAAAGATGTGAAGATTGTTATATTTCTGAGTTTTATTTCTGTAGTGCTCCACAATCCCATTGGCTGTTGATGTTACTATTTATATAGTTAATTTTACAGGATATGGTCAGTACCATTTTCACTTGCACTGTTAGTTTTATAGAGGAGCTCTATTTTTGGTAGAAGCTCAATGACAAAATTAGAGAACTTCCCAGCAGAAAGGGATTACTTAGCCCCACCTACTCATTATAGAGGTAAAGACATAAAGATCCAGAAATTCTGACTTCTGTTATATCATACAAGTAGTTGAGAAAAAAGACAAGATTCTAGATCCAGCTACAATTAAATAATCAAATCTTTTGATTGCTCAATTGCTATCCTGATGATCTGAAAAATATGTTCATTTATATGCCATGGTGAATGATTTATGGATTACTAAAGGCCAATTTTCAAAATATATATGAACCTCATAAAATTGTACTTATTTTTCCACAGAATTTTTCTAAGTATATTTGGGAGGGTATTTCCACTTCTGATGATGCAAAACAATAAAATTATATTGTAATAACTTAATGAAGGAGAATAATAACATGGAGACAATGTCACTTCTGAAGACTCCATTGCTGTTTGGAATGCATGCTGTATTTGAAGCGCTAAGTCCTGGAGTGGCACTGTGGGTTAATGCGCTAGACTACAAGGTTGGTTTGAACCACAAGGTTGGCAAATCAAGCTCACCAGCCATGTCTTGGAAACCTTATACAGGGTCACTGTGGGTCAGAACTGACTTGACAGCATTTAATAGCAACAATGAATCATTTATACTGCCAGTTATTTAAATGGTATATTGATCCTAATAAAAATGTATAAGCATTGCATGAAATGGTCTGTACATGGGCAGTATAGATCATATAAACATAATGTAACCTTTCAAATGATGTGTTCTTAGATATTTTGTACTTCAGTTGATGTAATCCTGGAAGTCTGGATCCGAAGTAGTGCCTGAGGAGTGTAATTCTATGTACTCATATTGTAGATATATTCAGTTTGGCAAACAGAGATTCCATTTCTTTCAGAGAATTGCCACTGTATCAACAAAATGATAGTGACAGTCCAGAGTCCAGTATTTTTTATCCTAAATTGTCCTTAGATTGACAATTAAAAAATTGTAGACACTAGACAGTTTCCCCCCATGCTATCCAGGTATGGCACTGTGGGTTAATGCGGTGCTAGACTGCAAAATCAGTTTGAACTGCAAGATTGGTGGTTCATGCTCACCAGTTGCTCCTTGGAAACCCTCTACAGGGTCTCTATGGGTCGGAACTGACTCGAAAGCACTTAACAACAACAACATTTTGTATCAACTCTTAAGTGTGTTGTCAAGGTCACTGGGTACCATAATCGGTTTACACTTGGTCCTGGTGGGGTGCCTTAGGATAAACACTGGACTGCTTATCACAGGTTGATAGTTCAAACCCACCAGCTGCTCCTTGGGAACCCTATGCAAGGTCGCTATGAGTCAGAACTGACTCAATGGCACTTAACAGCAACAACTAATCTAAGGCTTATGAATCACCCATAGTGCACAAGTTTCAGCAAAGCTTCCAGATTAAGACAGACTAGAAAGAAGAATCTGGAAACACACTTCTAAAAAAAATATTGGCCAGTGAAAACCTTATGAATAGCAGTGAGACATTGACCAATATAGTGAAGGATGACAAGACACTCAAAATACAACTGGAGATGGGCTGCCTCCTCAAAGGAGAGTCTTACAAATAATGTTTTCAGTAAGGCTTTCTTCAATTTTTAAAGTCTGTTTAGAATTACTGAGAACTCACTGGTAATTAATTTTTCCCCCGGCACACTTTCTGGGTATGAGACATCCTTCTTTCTCCTGATTCTATACCACCAGCATGAAATTTCCTTTTAAAGAATCAATAGAGCCTAAACTACTTGTGATAGAACAATCCATTGTTGAAAGACCCGGGGAATTCATATGTCAATAAGGAAAGATATTTGTGCTGTACTAAGTAATAAAGCCTACTTAATTGGAGAAAGATGAGGCATTCTGCTCCCGTAAAGATTTACAGCCTCGGAAACCCTGTACAGGGTCACTATGGGTCGGAACCTACTCAACGGCACGTAACAACAACAACAAATTAAATTTAACAATTATCTTGAAGAAAATTTCAAAATAGTTTCTAAGGCAGTTTCAGCTCTTGTACTACTGAACATATTGTTATTTGATAGGATAATTTCTAACAGAACACAAAACTCAGCAAAAAAATAAAACAACAAAACATAAAAACTCATGAGATTATCATATCTGGTCTCATTAGTAATGTCACATTTTAACTGGCACTAAATTTTAAAATAACTTCTTGACACTAATTTCTATGATCTGATGCTTTTAGCTGCCTTTATTGGCAATTCAGGGAGCTCTGGGTCCAAAGTGGTTAAAGTGCTTTGCTGCTGACCAAAGGGATAGAACCTACTAGCCTTTCTAAGGAAGAAAGATCTGGCAGTCCAGTTTCATAAACGTTGTTGTTGTTGTTGTTAGGTTCCATCGAGTCAGTACC
>NW_006408655.1:2732100-2737213 GCF_000296735.1 Chrysochloris asiatica
TTTCTTTCTTTCTTTCTTTCTTTCTCTCTCTCTCTCTCTCTCTCTCTCTCTCTCTCTCTCTCTCTCTCTTTCTTTCTTTGATTTTAGTTTATTGGTAGTTCTTCACATATATCAGAGTCATAGAGTGTTAAGTTTTGATGTAACATTAAATTTAGCTCAAGATCTTTCTCAACACATATTTGCCCAAATATACTCTAGTATCTCCAGTGTTAGAGACTTAAAATCCTTCATGAGGCTTTCTGTTCTACCTCTGGATGCACTGACAGAAAATGTTTCCTTACATTAAGTTGAAAACCTTCTCCTTTTTACTTTCCTCCTCATTGTTATTGTTAGTTACAGTCAGGTCAATTCTGACTCATGGAAACCCCATATGTTACAGAATTAAACTGTTCTGCTCCATAGAGTTTTCTTGATGATGTTCTTTATGAAAACAGATCACGAAGCCTTTTTCTCTTTCTGCAGCACCACTGAATAGGTTTGAGCTGCCTGTTTGTGGTTAGCAGACTGGCATGGATTTTGTATCACTGGCAGCCACTGAGGTGTTGTGAAGTCCCAGTTACATCCAACTTACTATTTCTTTAGCACCACAGGAAACAGGGCATACAATATTTGTGTCACTTCTTTCTAACATGCCTTCTTTCACACATGGGGTCAAACTTGGAAGGGAACATGGGCCTTCAAAGAAGAGATTCTTCAGCTTGGCCACTAGACTCAGAACCTTTGGAATCAATTTGCAAGAATTCCATTGTGTTCTGGTAACAGCTGTCAGTAAAATTTTCCAGATGGGTTTTATGGTGAAAGTTGAGATAATTAGAAAACAAATTTGATTCATAATCACATTGCTTTTTTGTTGGTGGGAGTTACCTTTAAATCTTAAATGGTACATCAGTTTTCAGCACATCTAAGAAAAATGTTTCTGAAATTTTGTCATAAATAAGACAAGACCATATTTAAGAATGTTAAATTGGTTCCACTTTTTCTGAAATTATATGCCAAAATGCTGAAAGTATAAATTTTGTATACAGCTGTATATAAAATTTTTCTTGCAAGTATGTATCAATTGCTAGAATTTGCATTGAAGGATTTTGGGTGAAATCTGCTGATAAGAAGCCTGTGTAGATAGCACCCACACTTGTTGCTTACTGAACAGCATACTAAATCTCATTTCAAAATCTTAAACTTCTTGTAGAGTATTTCCTTCAGCTAAATTCAGAATATAACTAGAGCTTATTATATCAACTCTTCTTCAGATGCTGAAGCAAGAAATGATGCAGAGGTTTTCAGTGTGAAGAGCTTGCAAATAGAAAACAGGAGAGTGAAGGATTAAGCAGAGCTACCTTAAAATAGAATCTGAGGGTCAGGAAAGAAGTCTACTTCCTTAAAACATGCATTATTTAATTCTTCTTAAACTTAATTATCATTTTATAATACTAAATGATATTAAATAGTTTTGGCTATCCAATGTTACACAGAATATTACTTTGAGTCATTAAACATCGAAAATATACAGGAACAATATAAAAATAAATACATACTGTGGTAGCTGTTGTTGTTGTTAAGTGATGTCAAGTCATTTCATACTAATAATGACCCTGTACAGGGTTTCTGAGGAGTGACTGGTAGCTTTGAAACTCTGACCTTGTGGTTCACATATCCTACAGAGCCACATCCAAATATTTGTATAATCCCTGTTTTACAAAAGAAAGAAAGAAGGAGAGAGAAAATTAGGGAAGAAGGGAGAAATTGTTTCCAAATATTTTTGGTTGTTGAGTAATGAATTTCTTAAATTGCCAGTTGATTGGCTTATAGAAGGACTAGGCGAGTACGAAGTATGACTCTGCATACCTTACTTTCAGTGTGTTTCTTTTCTCTGATTAGTCTGTAGTCTATTTGGAAACTTGATGGAACAATGTTTTTTGTTTGTTTATTTCTTTTTGTCCTACACCATGATCTTGTACCCTTTCTTCACACCAGGGTTTCTTTTTTTCTCATGGATATTTCCAAACCCCTTTTCCCTTCTTTTTAGCTAGATTTGGGAGAGTAGGCTTAGGTTCAAGGTTGCCATGTATAATTCTGCAGGCTTTACCCCAATAAAAAAGGGCTGATATGCAACTCATGGATGCCCATGAGATTTAGTCACCTTTTGGGGGTTCTTATGAAAGTGCTGGATATGCTACCTAGGCTTCCAATTGCTTTATTCTGGTTTGAGTCCCTATGGAGAATTGGAAATTGGAAATCCTCCACAGGGGGTCAAACCAGAATCAGTCAGCTCAAAAATCTGATGCTAAGACCTATCCTATTAGCCTCCTTTTTAACTAGTCACTGTCAAGACTATTAGAACTCATGGTGCCCCCATGTGTGTCAGAGCAGAACTATGCTCCATAGGAGTTTCAGTGACTGAGTTTTCGCAAGTAGATCACCAGGCTTTTCTTCTAACTTACCACTGGGTGGACTAGACCTCCATCCTTGTTGTTAGCAGCCACAGAGTTTGCTGTGCCCAGGGACTCCACCTCATTTTTACAAAGCATATATTTAACTATACTTGCATGAAGTTATAATATAAAGGTCAGTGCATTACATTATCAGAGGTGAATTACTTTGCTAAATACCATACTTTTAAATAGCACATCTGATATGAATATATTCACTCAGATTGTGTCAGTGTCTAGGTAGAAAAAAAAAAAAAAAGAGTAGCAGTTTATTCTTATCTGTTGTAGCATTCACTTTCTAAGAATAAACTTCATAGATTGTCTTTCAAATGTATTTCTATATGCTGATCAAACTCGTTTTAATCATGTGAAATATTTCAGATTTGCCTTTTCTCTCTACCCTCCCCCCCTCCTTTTAATAGTATACTGAATCAACTAGAATTGCTTGCTTATATTGATGACACATGATTTTAGCTTTTATCTTCAGTGGAAAATCAATGTGTCAAATCATCTTCACTAAGAAAAAGGGATATGGGATCTCTTTCTAATTCTTTGTCAGATGATTGCTTTATCTTGATTTATGCCTTCAAACTTTTTCTCATTCAGCAGAAAATATTGTGTTATTGTCTGTAGGAGCAAATCGATGTGTACCAATTTATGCCCATAGAGTAGCCTCCTTCTAGAAATGTTTATGGAATGTATCAGCACAATGCAGTTCTTCTTTTTGAATCATGTCCAATTGATCATTCTGATTCATACCCAAATTTTTATATTGACAACCTTTGAAATTATATCCCTTTAGAAGATAGTAGGATACCATAGGTGATTATCATTCTAGTGTTTCTTAGAAAAGAAATTCAGTTCCACTTATTGATATTAGAATTGTCATTTGGATCTGCTATAGTTTCTATTCTACAACTATTTTCCAAATAGCATTCTCAACTACTGCCAAACTAAAATCAGATTTCATACTTTTGGAAGCTAGTTTCTTAAAATGGTATCTTCCAAATTCTTAAAAATAAAGCAACAACAACAAAAAATTCAAACATTCATTTTAGCTTGCTTTATTGTTGCTTATGTTAAAAAATACAATATTTCATTATAACATGGTAGAATTTTTATTAAATTTAAAAATTATGAATCTTGATTTCTACCTGCATAGTAAAAAAAAAAAAAAAAAAAAATGCTGTTTGGTATAAAGCCTTCTACCAAGGCGAAGGTTAAAAATATTAATAGGTATATTTCTGATATGGTTAGTCTTGAGAATATTCATTGATACTTGAACTCGTTTCCAAGAGTTGAGCACAGAATGAAGATTTTTTTTTTTTTTTAAGTTCGGAAAAGTAATAAAATTAAAAGATGTCCCATAACCCCAAACTTAGTATCTATTGGAGAATCCTGTGATATACATGTATTGAATATTTGGTGAAGGACTTTTCCCTGCCACTCAATTCTTCTGTGAGGTGCTGTTTATTTTTTGTTTGTTTGTTCTTTTGGTAGCATTTGTTTTTTTTATTTAAGTAAACTTTATTTAAAAAAAAAAGTTTTGGATTTATAGGAAAGTTAGGATAATAGTACTGATAATTCCCATATATCTCATATCCATTTCCTCCTACTATTAACATCTTACATTAGTGTGGTTAAGGGCTGCCTAGTTGGTTCTGACTCATAGTGACCCTTATAGGGTTCCTAAGGAACAGCTGGTGGATTTGAACTGCTGACCTAGTGATTCATAATCCACTGCTTATCCTACAGCACCACACACCAGGAGTCCATCATCTAACATCAGTGTGATAAATTTGTTTTGACTAATGAACTAATGTTGGTATATTATAGTTATTTTTAACCTAATGTCCTTTTTCTTTTTTTCTTAAATGTTTTATTGTGGATTATGTGATAGTTTACATGGGAGAACATTAATTTTACATTCATTCTATCGTATATCATCTCATTGCCATGGTTAAAATCCCCTCCATGCATCATCAACCAACCAAAGGGTAAACCCTGCAATCCTTCCCCCCCCCGTACTCCCCAGGTCTTCAGCACACAGTCGCTCTCCCTCTCTGGATCTAAAGTCTCCATCTGCTCCATCACTCCACGTCATCATCTCTGCCTCCACTTCAGGCACCACTGCTTCTCTAGGTAGGGTCCCGCTCTCCGCTCTTCTCCCTTGGTGGTCCTAGGGACCTCAGCTCCTAGACTGAAAAGTTAATCACTGCCCTCCTTGCTATAAAACTTCTACTTTTACATTTCCAACCTTCACAATCAGTCCTGATAACAATTATTCACTATTGTATCATAAGAGACCCATATGCATTTCATTGCATCAGCCCCGCCTAGACAGATTGAATACTACTCACTGGAGATTCTATCTTCCTCCAGGCCCTCTGGATCTAGAATCCCTCTTGAAAGCTTGTAAGCCAGTCACTTCTTGCCTTTGTAGCCTCCCACCCCCCATTTTGGGTAGTCAATATCCAAGTTGCCCATTCCTGTCTACTGTGTGTGTGGAGGGGGTGGGAATGATTCTTGCTGTAAGGATTTGTTCCCTCTTTTGAGCAATTGCTTCCATAGGTGTAGGTCAAATTCAACAAATTGTATGAGAATACTTTTTTTCCCTCTTCTTTGTACTTCTGGTTGAGCTCTTATCATCCAGTCATTGAAGCCAGAATAAGTGGGTATTATCT
>NW_006408655.1:2758912-2760003 GCF_000296735.1 Chrysochloris asiatica
AATCTGAGTTTGCTTGCCTTTGTAAGTAACACTTCTCTTTTCCTTGGCCACTTTTAGGATTTTCTCCTTTTTTTTTATTTTGGAGAGCTTGATTATTATATGTCTTGGTGATTTTCTTTTGGGGTCTATCCTTCCTGTGGTACATTTGGCTTCTTGAATGTTTATCTTCTCATCTTTCAAGATATTATGGAAATATTCTTCTGGATGCTCTTCAACTATCTCCTCTGTGGACTTCTCTGATTCTTCCTGTTCTGGAATGCCAATAATTCTTAATTTGTTCCTTTTCCATTTTTGGTGGCAGCTGAGGCAGAGTCAGATAGGACAGGCTCCATGGGGGAGGGATTGAAAACCCAGAGAAGCTGCTTTAATGGAACAACACTATAGCTCTTCCTCCAGCATAAGGTTCAGGGCGTCAGTTACTAAAATATACCAGTGGAAAAAATCACAGTATAAAGGAAAATACTGCAATTTAAGAATTGCTCGGGACATGGGACTCCCTCTGCGGACACCCCCCCACCTCAGGGGGAGTTCAGAAGGCGAAGCTACAGCCAGACCGGCACAGGGAACCAGTGCTAGAAGCATTGCAATGACATTTACAAAAGGAGGTATGGGGGGATTCTACAAAATTTTTTCTCCCTCTTCCCTGTTGTGCCTTCTTTTCCCAGCCCAGATACCTTCAAGCATGTGGTGTGTGCACCCCCCAAAATAAAAGTCCAGCATTGAGCCCACTGTTTTGCCCTCAGCGCAGAGAGAACGAGCCCTATCCTACCCAAGGAAAAATTCTTTTGTGGCTGCTTATTACGTCAGCCTCTGGGTAGCAGCCCATTTCCTTCTTGCACGCATGGTTTCTACTGAGCAATCCATGCTTAATCTGACTTGCTTACCTTTGTATGTAACACTTCTCTTTACCCTAGCTTCTTTCAGGATTCTCTCCTTTGATTTTGGAGAGCTTGATTTTTATACGTCTTGGTGATTTTCTTTTAGGGTCTATCCTTCCTTGGGTTTGTTGAGCTTCTTGAATGTTTATCTTTTCACCTTTCAGATGTTAAGGAAATTTTCTTCCAGCAGTTCTTCAACTATCTCCTCTTGGT
>NW_006408655.1:2761338-2769378 GCF_000296735.1 Chrysochloris asiatica
GTGGTGTTATTGCATGGTGGGCCTGTACCCCTGCTTTGTCTTGTTGTTTGGTCTCACCCAAGATGTTGGCTCCAGGCTACTGACCCTGGCAAATTCAAAAGTACTCTACAAGTTCTACTAGCTATAACCCTTCACACTTTTAAAATATTCCTGCCTATGTGGTTCAGAGTTTTGGAGCTCTGCGCCTGGTATTCTGTGGTATTGCTGACCTAAGGTGTATCTCTTGTAGACAGTATATTGCTGAGTCAAAAAAAAAAAATTTTTTTTTTTTTTTAAATGCATTCTGCTTCTTTTGGTTAGGGGTCTTGGTATGGTACTATGGGTTAATGGGCTGGACTGCAACGTCAGTTTCAACCATAACGTTGGTGGTTCAAGTTCACCAGCCACTCTTTAGAATCCATATACAGGGTCACTTTGAGTCAGAACCATCTTGACAGCACTTAACAACTTTTGATTGGTACTCTTGATTGGTGCATTTAATTCATTTAAAAATACTGTAAAATACTGATAGATAGAAATCCTATACAGGATTTATGGTGTAATATTGTAGGATACATACAGTTAACTACAAGGTTGATGCTTCAAATCAATCTGCTGATACTTGGAAACTATAAACAAGGTCAAAACAGACTTACTGCACTTAACAGCAACAACAACATTTGATAGGTAATTGTTCACTGCTTCCTGTTTTTAATGTGTGTGTGTGTGTTACTTCTTTTTAATTTTATATTGAGTTATTTTTGTGTATGGATCTTTTTACCTATCATCTGTTATTGTTATTTATGGTTTTGGGTTAAAAAATATTTTTTCTTCTTTATTTTGGCAAATAGATGTATTAATTTTGTTTGTGATAATCATGATGTTTAGTGTTGTTAAAAGCATTCTGATATATCTCATATCTTGATATCACCTTGTCTTCCATTCTCTTTGGAAGTTCTATAATTATACCATTCAATTCCCTTTTTGTTTTGATGATGTTGTCATTTGCAGCTTAATGTCTCAGGTTGTCTTTGATCAACTTTGCTGCTTATTTTAACTTTTGTTAAGTCTTTATCTAGGCTTGTATCTATGTGATGTTGTCATGGGTCTTGCTCATGCTAGTGTCTCATGTCATTGGATATCTGTAAAAAGAACACCTTTTAAAATTTCTTGTAGGGCTGATTAGGGTGTTATGTTGTTGTTTTTAAGTGCCAATGAGTCAATTCCAACCCATAGCAACCCTGTATAGGGTTTCCAAAGAGCAAATGATGAGTTTGAACCACAGACTTTGCAGTTCAAATGGTATTGCAGTCTGGCACATTAACCCACAGTACCACACTAGGACTCCAGGGTGTTATGGATATAGGTATTTTATATTAGTTATAAGTTTAATATTGGCACTTATAATCATTGACACAATAGGGACAAATTTCAATAATTTTTGCTTTATCAGCAAGAACCAAAAGCACTTATGAAAGCTTGCAGATAAATCTCAGTGTGGCACTGTGGGTTAATACGCCAGATTGCAAAGCATTTTGAACTGCAAGGTTGGTGATTCAAGCTCACCAGCTGCTCCTCGGAAACCCTATACAGGGTCGCTGTGGGTTGGAACCAACTCAACGGCACTTAACAACAACAACATCACCCTGCAATATCTTGCTCTTTCAGTGTACAAATGATAGAATGGACTGCTGGTGGTACTATAGGATAAGCATACTGGACTGCTAATCTCAAGTATGGCAGTTCAAGTCCACTAGCCAGTCTGTGGGAGATAGAAGAGGCTTTCTGCTCCTGTAGAGATTTGTAGCCTTGGAAATCCTATACAGGGTTGCTGAATCAGAACTGACTCCATGACACACAACAACAGCAACAACAATGACAAAATGGCTCAGGATTTTCCCTTCAACGCTTTTATTAATGACATCTTATCTTTACTCCTCTGTCTTCCTCAACACACTTATTTTTTCTGACAGACCCCATATTGGCATTAGGAAGAACTGTAGTTGTTGTTAGTTTCTTTCCAGGTCATTTTGGCTCATGGCAATTCCACATATGCAGAATAGAACTGTGTTCCCTAGAGTTCAAGGCTGCCAAGTCTCTGAAGGTCTGTCTTCCAAGGTGACACTGGATAGATTTGATCAGCCAACTTTTCCTTGGGTAGCAGTCAAATGCTTAACTGTTTGAGCCACCTAGGGATCCTAACCAGGAATGTTTTTTCAAAATAAACTCAAGTGAAAACGCTTCCCAGGAAAGTTTGCTGTTGCAAAAGTTTGCTACTATATTTGTTTGTTTTGACATTATTTGGGAACAAATGTCCTTCTACTGATTTCCTCTATGTATTTCTTAAGTATTTCCTTTTGTTTTTGTAGAATGAGCCAATATGAAAAATTTGTTTTATATTTAATAAAAAGCACAACATAATGTAATGAAAAACAAGGATGTAATTTTAAATGAGCAAATTAACTCTAAAATCAGTTTGCTTCAATCTGAATCATTGGATTAGAATGAATTACAATATATTCCATCCTGTTTACAAAAAAAAAAAATTATCTTGTTTTTTTCAGTGAGTTTCTTTCTTTTTTTTTTTTTAGGAGGATGAGTATGATATTTTAAAGAGTTTTTTCCTATTAGCTCCATCAATTTTTTATATTAAATAATTTTTGGATGCTTTTAGTGCAGAGTTTTCTTTGTGTTTTTTTTTTTTTTTTTTTATAGGTGCACATGTTAGATACACTGTTTGGTAGTTGGTGCTTTAATTTAAAAAAAAAAAAGAAACAAAAACATCATTAAGTTGACTTTAACTCATGGTGAAACCATGTGTGTTAGAGTAGTACTGTTGTCTTTCATGAAGTTTTCAATGGTTAATGTGTTGGAAATGCGTTGCTAGGTTTTCCTCTGAGGCAATTATGTAAAGCAAATGTAAGTTTCCAGTTGTTATTTTTAAAATGCTGGAAAAATATATAATATATGAAAATAATATCATAGCAAGGGTTAAAAAGACCTGGATTCTAAAGTTGAGTTTTGGGATGCATAAACTCAGTGGTAGTTGTTAGTTGCCATTGAATTGGCTCCAACTCATGTTGACCTTAAGGAGCTCTGGCAGCGTACTGGTTACTAATCGGGCTGTGAACCACAAGGTCAGCAGTTCGAAACTACCAGCTGTTCCGTGGGTAATAGATGAGGCTTTCTTCTCCTGTAAAGATTTACAGCCTCGGAAACCTACAGGGATGCTATGAGTTGGAACTGACTGACTCCACAGAACATAACAACAACAACAACAACATGTTGACCTTATATAAAAAACAATGACATTTTCCCAAGTCCTATAATAGATACTTTGGAGTCCTTTTTGGCAGCTGTTGTGTAGCTACTTTTTTTCCACCTGTATCGTGGACAATATTCTTTGTGTTCCAGAACATTTTCTTTGGCTAATTTTCTGCAGTAGATTCCTAGGCATTTCTTCCTAGTCTGCCTTAGTCTGGAAGTCCTGTTGAAGCTTGCTACCATGACTGACCCTGCTTGTATTTGACATACTTATTGTAGATCTTCCAGCATCATAGCAACTTGGAGGCCATAGAGTATGACAAACTGACAGATGATTGGTGACTATCTGATTTTACAGATGTTATTTCATTTTGAATTATCTCTAATCCTTCATGGTGTGGCACTTTAGGATAAGCATTACACTGCTAACCTCAAGGTTGGTGATTCAAATCCACAATCTGCTGCTCAGAAACACTGTACAGGGTCACTATGAGTTGGAACTGACTCAACAGCATTTAAAAACAACAGTTCTTCATCAGCCCTTATATGAGGTTGTAGAATTGCTATGGGGCTGTGCACCATCAGGTTGGCAGTTTAAATCTACCAGCAGCTCTAGGAAGCCCTATACATGATAACTATGAGTCAGAACCAACATGACACCTCACAACAACAGCAACAACAATTCCTCATCAGAAAAGGAAATAATCTGTACGTGGTTTCTAACTATGGAATTTTATAAATTGCATTTTTGGTGAAGTATCTGTTCATGACCTGTGCCCATTTTTTAATTGGATTATTTGTCTTTTTCTTGTAGATGTGTCGTAGTTTCCTATATATTTTGGAAATGAGTCCCTTGTCCGATGTGTTGTGGCAAAATATTTTTTCCCATTCTTTGGGTTCCCTTTTTACTCTTTTGGTGAAGTCGTTTGATGCATATAAGTTTTTAATTTTTAGTATGTCCCAATCACCTATTTTGTCTACTTTTGTTTGTGTAATTTTCAAAATGTTTGGTACTCTGTGTGTGCCCTGAATTAGAGCCCTCTTATTTGTCCCTATTTTTTCATTGATGATCTTCATAATTTGGGGATTCACATTTAGGTCTTTAATCCATGTTGAGTTCATTTTTGTATAGGGTGTGAGGCAAAGATCTTGTTTCAATATTTTGTATATCACTTTCCAGTTCTGCCAGCACCATCTATCTGTTAAAGAGACTATCTCCTCCCCATGCAATATACCTAGGCACTTTGTCAAAAATCAGTTGGCTGTATGTGGATTGGGTTAATATAAATTGTATTTTTAATTCATCATTGATTAAACTCTAAATTGTCACTTCTTATTTATAGTAACAGAGAGACATTATAGTTATCAATTACCAATCATTTTCTTATTTTCTTAAGGAGCTCATATTCTGATGGGGACACAGTTTGACAAACAAGCAAATGATTGCTACCTACACTATATAAACCTCAGTGTTCCTATAAAAAGGGAATGGTAATTTTAAAGTTCATTCAGTTGAGAATTAAAAAATAGAATTTATAATTAGAAATAATTTATAGATCATTTCTTTTTCTGATGAAGAAATTTTGTTGTTGTTAATTTTCATTGAGTCAGTTCTGACACATAGCAACCCTGTATAGCGTTTCCCCGGAGCAACTAGTGAGCTTGAACCACTAACCTTGTGGTTCAAACTGACTTTGCAATCCAGTCTGTTAGCCCAAAGTGCCACAACCAAAATAAAGTAACATCTATAAAATCAGATAACGTATAGATCACCACCAACTGTCAGTTTGTCATACTGTGCGTATTGCATTTAGCTATGATGCTGGAAATTTTGCCATCTATATTTCAAATACCAGCAGGGTCATTCATGTTGATGCTGTGGGTTAGGCATTGGCTGCTAACTTTAAGGTTAGTGGTTCAAGCCCACTAACCTCTCCATGGTTTCTACCATGGATGTTGTCTATTTCCATGAAGATTTAATCTCAGAGACCCTACTCATAGTGTCTCTATGAGTTGGAATCAACTTGATGGCAATGGGTTTGCGTCAGTTCAGAGGTCAGTAATCTTGTACTATTTATATTCTTGCCTCAGCAAGTAGCCTATAGCCTGGAGCGTAATGGGATCTTAATATCAAAAGACAAATGAAGAGACATGAATTAACAATTTAGAACTAAGTTGGAATTTGTATTAAAAATTCCTTTTTGCTTTTTTATGTATAATTCCTTTAGACCATTCATATCTACCTTCAATCTTTTGTTTTTGTCTTAGCTTGGGGAACCCAAGGTAATACTGCCACTGTGTTTTCTTTCCTGTGTTTCAGGAAAATACTGTGATATTCCATTTATATCTTAAAAATCTAACAATCCTACTTATGAAACTACCAAAAGCATATAAAAGAAAGGCTAATATAAAGAAAAAAATTGACTTTATAAAGTCAGCTGTAAGATTCCAAAATATTAAAAAATATTATTACAGATGTACCTTTCCTTTTTATAATCTTTACCTAAGAGTAAGGCAGCTAGACTTTTACATGAAGCATACTTTTTATTTTAAAAGTTTAGCAAGAATGACTTTAAAATTGAGAGGATTTACAAATACTTCCAACACATTTTTCCCCCAAGTCTTAAGAATGAGTTGATAACAAGCTTTTAAACTACACTTTGGTGATAGTGTTTTCTGTGAGGGAGAGAAAGGAAATAAGTTTTCTAAAAAGGCCATTTTAAAATGATTTAGTCCCAGTAATCCAATATTAGGTAGTTTATTGTTAAACTATTTTTCTACTTTTTATTTATTAACTTAAACATTAAGAGTTGTAAAGGATGGTTTAATTGTGTCATTGATTCTGACAGTCAAAAGATTTTTTGGTTCTTTATCAAAAGTCTGCAAATTTTTCTTGTGAAGACCTTCATAGTAAATTATTTTAAATTTCATGGTCACACATTTCTGTAGCAACTCCTCAGATTAGTCACCTTAGTATAAAAGCTGCCCTACAAAATACAAAAACAAATGTACAGGTCATAAACCTATGAGTGTGCTTACCCTTCATCTATTCTTTACATCCAATCACTAGATTGTGTTGTTGTAACCATTGACCTTGTGGTTAGCAGTTGAATGCTTATCCTACAAGGCTCAGTAGGACTCAAGTCATAAAATCATTATATTCTTGTTTTCAGTATTATAATGGTAGCTGTCATTTTGTTGTTATTGACTTAGAAAATTACATGAATAATTTGTATGGAAATTATCAAATAGGTAGTTAACTGTGTTAGCTTACCCCAAAAACTAAACAGAGTATTATTAAATAAAAAACAAAGAGAGAAAGAAAAGATTCCAGTCAAGAAAACCATGCCACATGAAAATCCTCTGCTTTGTCACATGGGGTAACTATGAGTTGGAATGGCTCAGTGGTACTCAAGGATCAGAGAATGAAGGAGATGTAGAAGAGCACTTGACAATGGAAAGCTGGCTTTTAAATCTAAGATTCTTGTAAATTACGTACAGTCAAATGCTCTTCCCCTAAAATATGTAAAAGGAAACAATTTGAATAGTATATGTGTACATTTAAAAATTAGTTCTAAACTATATCTTGTTTTCTAAAAATAGTGATTTTACTCATGATTCAAGCTATACTAAGTGATTTCTTATATGTTAACACATATGACTTACTGCATCTATTTCTTCCTCAATATTCTTGTCTGTCTTTGCATGCATAGATAATTTTATGTAAAATTAATTTTAAGAACTTTGAGGCAAATAAAAGAAGCTCTGGTAGGGCAGTGGTTAAATCCTTGGCTGCCATCCTCTCTAAGGGAGAAAAGAGCTGGGAATTTGCTACTGTAAAAATTATTGTTAAGTGCCATCGAATTGGTTCACATTAATAGCGACCCTGTATAGGGTTTCCAAGGAGCTGCTGGTGAGTTTGAACTGCCAACTTTGTGGTTAACACTCGAGTGCTGAATCAATTGTTCAGTCTAGGAAAGCCTCTGGGATTGGTCTACTCTATTTTGTATTGTCAAATCCAGTTGAAAATACATAATAACAACAACAATAAGAAATAAATCATGTGGTTAGAAATTTGGAGAGATCTAGGTCTAATGACATTTCTTAAATGGTCATTTATTACTTTCATTTTTATATGTAGACCTATAAAAATGCCACTTAAAAATCAAGCTGATTTATATGTATATTTGAATTTTAGATATAATTTAGGACTTAATATTTGCAGAGCTCATCTGGCAGATAAAATATAGACTTAATCATTGTGTATCATGATCTCAAGAAATAAAGAAATATCATGGCTGTGGGTGTAAGATAAGAGCAAGGACAGTTGTCACTGTCCAAGTGTACACCAATCTGCATCTCCCAGTTGGGGTTAGAGCACTGAGACCACAGTGAAGAACAGTAAGCATAGTATTTCAGTCTGCGTTAAACTACATTTTGGCAACTCTTGATTTCCATCGATGTATATTCAGCATTGCATGAGCATGTTGAAAACCATATGGGTGGAAAGCAAACTTAGATACATTGTATGAGAACTGATTCCATAATGTCCTAGTTGTAATTTTGTTTCAACATCAAATACTGTTCTAAGGAGTTTCATATTGCACATAAGCTTAAATACTAGTGCTCACTTTGAACTTCAGCATTATATTGGCTATAGCATTGTTGTTAGGTGCCATCAAGTCAATACCAACTTTTAGCAACCTTATGCACAAGAGAATGTAACACTACATGGTCCTGCACCGACCTGCACAATTGCTGCTATCACTGTGCCAATCTATCTCATTGGGGGGGGGG
>NW_006408655.1:2771073-2772398 GCF_000296735.1 Chrysochloris asiatica
TCTTTATCAATGGAAACATCCTCAATCACCAACCAAGAAAAAGTTCAAAAGCCAATCATCAGCTATAAAGCTGATGTTTAAAGATTTCTGGGATTCTACAGGGCCAGCATTGGAACACTGTCACAATCAACAGTGCTCATTACAGTGAGATATTCACTGAAGAGCTAATGCCTAAATATTCGAATTAAATGCAGAAAACAGCCATGCAAGGGCATTGTAGTCTTGCATGCCAATGCACATCCCCATACCTCTGCCAACACTTTTGACACTCTGCAAAACTTATTTTGAGGTCATTAAGCATCTTTCCTATAGCTCTGATCTTGCTCCATTGGACTTTCACCTGTTTGGTTCCCTGCAACCCTGAAAGCAGTCATTTGAGGACAAAGATTCCCCTCTTATGACAATGGTGCATTTGTGGTTCACAGCTCAACTTAAAACACTTTATTTCCCCCAACTTTTGTTGTGAATTGAGTGATAGTTTACATAGGAGAACATCAGTTTTACACTTATTTCACTGCAATAATTACAATCTCCTCTGTGCATCATCATTCAACAGTATTTGCTTCTGTTCCCTCTGGAGTTTTAATTTTTTTTTTTTTTTTGGGTGGAGGGTGGAGGAAACACTCAGGAATATGTTTATATATATAAAATCATTTAAACAACCACCAAAGGACACATTTTTCAAGCCTGCCTCCTGGCCTCCAGCACTCTGTCTTTCTCTTTTCATGAGTCTACAGTCCTCAGCTGCTCCCTCTCTCCATGTCCTCATCTCTGCTTCATTCTAAGGTGTTGCTGCTTCTCTGGATAAGGTCCTACATCCCCATCATGCTCTTCTCTCTTGATGGTCTTAGAGTCATTTGTTCCTGGACTGTAAGATTAACTACTCCCCCATTTTTGTTAAAAATCTTCTACCTTTAGGGTTTTGACCATAGCAAATAGTTACAACAATTACTCACTATTGAATCATAAGAATCTTATCTCCATCTCCTGTCTCCAGACCCATCTAGACAAGATGAAAACTCTTCAGTGGGGATTCTACCTCCCTCCCTGCACCCCCTACCCCCGCACACTCTGAAACTAAAATCTCTCTTGAAAATTTGTAAACCAGTCACTTCATGTCTTTATCACCCCCCTCTCCCCATTTTAGGTAACCAATATCTAAGTTGCCCATCCCTATCAATCCTGCATACAGAGGGGATAGAATTGATACTTGATGTGAAGACTCCTTCCCTTTCAGCTGGTATTTTGAACTATTACATCCATAAGTATAGGTCAAGTTCATCAAATTGTAACCATTCATACTTGTTTCCTTTATCAAAAACTTT
>NW_006408655.1:2773959-2775005 GCF_000296735.1 Chrysochloris asiatica
TTCAATGAAATATCATCAGGAAAAACCCAAAACAAAAATGGCAGTATGATTGGCTACTAAACGAATAAGGAAGTTGTTTGATGGGAAGCCATTAAGGCAAGCAATCAAGTCCCTTCAGAACAAACTCCCCTCTAAGACTGAAACTCAAAGGGAACACACAAACAGGCATGTCAGCTTGCTGGCAACCACATTGGTCTACTGGTTAGTGGAAGAGAGGGAGAAGCAATGAAGAACTGGGCTGAGTTCAACCACATTCCATAACCTCCTGTTGACCTGGAGATGACAGAGAGAAGAAGAAGAGCTGGTTGGTCCAAAGTGTGGTGAGACCTGGGGACACCGGAGCCCATGGACAAGGTCATAGCCACAGAGGGCTAGAACTGAGAGTGAAGCATCCAGCTGAAGTGAGGGGAGATGCACAAGAACACTCAAAACTTGCAGATAGTACCCGTATGACCTAGCCTTGATGGCTTGATAATCAGAACTCGACTAGGGGAAGATAAAAAAATAAAACAATTTTTGATAAAGGAAATGAGGATAAATTACTACAATTTGATGAAATTGACCTATACTCTTGGAGATAGTTGCTCAAAATACCAACAAACAGGGAAGGAGTCTTCACATCAAGTATCAATGCTATTCCCTCTGTATACAGGGTAGGGATGGGCAACTTAGACACTGGCTACCTAAAATGAGGGGGCGATAAAGGCACGAAGTGATGGCGTACAAGGTTTCAAGAGGGAGTTTAGTTTAAGAGTGTGGGAAGGAAGATAGAGTCCCCACTGAATAGTTTTCATCTTGTCTAGATGGGTCTGGTAAAAAGAGGTGGGGAGGGCCTGCAGGGGCTGCGGGATCCGCTCGGCAGGTTCAACCCCCGCCGAGGCCGTTGGCAGTGGCGGTTGTAGGTCTGGAGGCAGCGGGACATGGAGCAGCCTTGGCCGGGACCGTGGAGCTTCCCCCGCGCCCAGGGTGAGGCTGAGGAGGAGAGTGACTTGGACCTGTCCCCCGGGTCACCCCGCAGCTCGCAAATGCCGGACGGCGGCGCCCAG
>NW_006408655.1:2776745-2784639 GCF_000296735.1 Chrysochloris asiatica
GTGGTTTAAATAAAAAGAAAGTGACCATAAATTCTTTACTCACTTCAGGAAGTAACCAAAGAAAAAGAGAGAGATCATAAAGTCTTTACTTCAGGAAATAAAAAAATTACACAAATATTATAATAAACAGGATTATAATTTTTTTTCCACAATGGGAAGAGAGTGACTGAGAGCTGGCAGCCAGGAGGCAGACTTGCAGAATGTGCCCTTTGGTTGAGTAAATTATTATATATGCTTGAGTGTTTAAAGAAAAATAAAACAAAACAAGAGCTATAATGAATAGAGAGATATACTGTTAACAGATGGTACATGGAGGGGATTATAATAATTGTAATGAAACAAAGTATATCATTTGTTGAATGTAAACTTATGAACTGCCCTGTAAATTTTCACTCAATTCACAATAAAAACGTTTAAAATAATAAATATCAATTAAAAATAAATAAATATAAATTCTGTAGCTAGAGTGTGGATAATTTTGACTTTCCCTTGTAAACAGAAATCTGATATAACAATATTCATTTTTGCTAGTTCTTTTCTCAAATTACCAGGCAAAGTTGTTTGCATCTCAGGGCTTTTATAGATCTTGGTTTTTATCTCAATTATCAGGCAATGCATTTTATATTTTTGGGAATCCACACAACGTTTGAATTCGATTATTACTAAGTGCCGTTAAGTTGGTTCTGACTCATAGCAGCCCTGTATTGGGTTTCTGAGGAGCAACTGGTGTGTTTTGAACTGCTTACCTTTTGGTTAAGAGTCCAGTGCTAATCCTATAAAGCCCCATCAAGATTGAATTAGATGTTGTTGTTAAGTACCTTGGAGTCAGCTCTTCACTGATAGTGACTCTGCACAGGGTTTCCGAGGCTGTAAATCTTTACAGGAGCAGAAAGCCTCGTCTTTCTCCGGCAGAATGGCTAGTAGTTTCAAACTGCCAACCTTGAGGTTAGCAGCCCGATTCATGTAGCGTAGTGGTTACGAATTGGGCTGCGAACCTTAAGGTCAGCGGTTCGAAACTACCAGCTGCTCCGCGGGAGAAAGATGAGGCTTTCTACTCCCGTAAAGATTTACACCCTTGGAAACCCTGTACAGGGTCGCTATGGGTCGGACCCGACTCAACGGCACTTAACAACAACAACAATGCTACCCAAGCTCCTTTAGTAGTCCTAAAATTCTCTAGTTATCAAAATCAATTAAAACCCTTTTTTAAGCAATTATTTCCAAGTTACGATCTCAGATATACCATATCAGAGGAGAATCCTAAGGATCTATATTTTTAATAAAAGCCTTGTTGATTCTAATGGTGAAGCAAATTAGGGAAACAATAGATTAAATGATACCTAAATTAGGTTTCTCAGTGATTGAAAAAAATACTTTCATCAGATAAAAATGTCATTTTTAGATGAATTGCAAATGTGACCATTCTATTTTATAACCTAAATCAAATAATCTGCAATTCTTTTTAAATTGCATTAAAAATATGCCAATTTAAATGCAATTAATGGAAGATAACTGAATTATAATAAATTATGACGTGGTATGGTGTGGTACTATAAGAAGGAATCCTGGTGTGGCGCTGTGGGTAAATGTGCCAGACTGCAAAGCCATTTGAACTGCAAGGCCGACAGTTCAGGCTCAACAGCTGCTCCTCAGAAACCCTATATGGGGTAGCTATGGGTTGGAACTGACTCGACAGCACTTAACAACAACAACTGCAAGAAAATCACTGAACTGCTAACCCCAAAATCAGCAGATCAAATCCACCAGCCTCTCTTCAGAAACCCTATCCAGCCTTAACAGCACTTAGCAACAACATACTTGTAATGGGGCACAAGGTTGCTCCAGAAGATAAACATTGGACTGGGAACCGCTGGTGGTTCTAGCTGAATAGCTGCTCTGCAGGAGTTGTGTGAGGCTTTCTGCTCCCACAAAGATTTACAGACTGGTACACCCTGTGCAGGGTTGCTATGTGTTGGAACTGACTCAAGAGCATTTAACAACAACAATATACTTGTAATAAAAGATTTGTTAATGGGAATGTGAGAAACATTGTCAATACTGGACAAACACTCAAAAAATCTAATCTGTTTTCATTTTAGAGAAAGTGATGTTTTTTCATTCAGTTTTATGAAATTGGGCACCTAACCCAGTAGACATGGGCAGATGCGATACAAGGCTGCATGGCTGGCTAGCAAATTGTTTTATTTCCCTGTCTTGTAAAAGTCTCTCCTTCAGTTTCCCTCTGGTAGTGTAGTGGTTATGAGTTGGGCTGCTAACCTCGAGCAGTTCGAAACTACCAGTCATTCCGCTGGAGAAAGATGAGGCTTTCTGCTCTCATAGAGATTTATAGTGTCAGAAACCCTATACAGAGTCTATATGAGTCTGAACAGATTCCACCACCACCCATGGAGTTTACAATTTACCCCAAATGTAGCCTACTAGTCCTTGCTGTTAGCATTCTCATTTAAAGTTTGTTTCTCTCCTCCCCAAGAACATCCCCTATTTCCTTGATGGGTGTATTCTTATTTTAAAATTTCTAGCTAGTCAATTGTCTCTTCCTCTCCTCTGAGCTCCTTTTGTTATGCTAACCGGTTACTCCCCAAATTCCTCTTACTCCTGAAGATGGGTCAGCCCAAGAGTTATTTCTCACAAGAAGATTTTATCTTTGTCTTTAGTTCTATAAAACAATACAATATTATGCCCATTCTTTTTGCTCTGGTAGACAACTGCCTATATGAACTCTGGGGTTTCTGAGAAGTGGCTGGTAGGTTTGAAAGAACATTCTTGTGGGTACCTGTCTAATGCTTATCCTCCAACACCACACCAAGGCTCTGCTTTTGTCTCTCCAGAGCCTTCTACAGTCTAACTTTATCTGTCTGCTCAACAGACTTCTGGTAATGATTTTGTTTACCAAATAACTTTCCTTTTGTGCCAATAATTTGTATACAGACGGTGTTAGTTTTCACATATTTTACAGCTACGTTTTTTTTTTTTTAAGCTAATAGCTGACGTGCATATAATTTTTTAATGTTTTATTGTGAGTTATGTGATTAACTTTACATTCATCCTATATCGTTTCATTGCCATAGTTACAAAACCCTCTATGCATCATCAACCAACCAAAGGGTATACCCTACAAGCCTGCCCCCCATGTCATAGCTGACATATATTATATTTGGTTTAATACTACATTTTGGGGAAAACTTTTGGGCTGTAAAGACCAGATCCAAAATGTATATTGAAGGTTAGACACTGAGAGAGGCTGGTATGAGACACTAGTGCTTATTTTCTTCTGTGGAGTACTCAAGTATGAGAGATAAAAACCTGAAATAAATTGATCTTGGATTTCTGAGCCAAAGCTTTAAAGAGATTTCTGATTTAAGTGACTGCTTGAGACTACTCATCCATTTAAAAAGTCCTGAGACTTGACAACAGACACTGAGAAGAAAACAAAACAAAAAAAGAGACCGGAAGCTTATCTGTGTCAGATAAAGCTGAGGTGACTTCTGCTGGAAGCTGTTTCTCAGGCAGAACTGGGACAAAGGACTGGCTGTTGAATTTCAGCTGAGGGCAGTGAGAGAGGTTTTGATTATGAATTTCCTGTTTTCAAGGAGAGGTAATGTGATTATGCTAATTTGTTATACATGAATATTTGATTTTTATTTGTAGAAGTAGTAGTGTGGTGCTGTGGATTAACACACAAGACCACAAAGCCATTTGAACTGCAAGGTTTGTGGTTCAAACTCAGCAGAGGCTCTTCAGAAACCCTATACAGGGTCACTAGGGGTCAGAACTGACTCGATGGCACTTAGCAGCTACAACAACAAGTACCAAAAAAATTGTGATCCTTGATAAATTTGAGGGAAACAAAAGTTACTCTGTGAGCAATGTTATTAGTTAGAAATAAAGGAATATTCTCTATCACATTGTTTAATTGTATGAACATGGACTTTTTTCCTCCTTAAACTACCTTATAATGTACACATGTTAAAATTAACATCCAAAATATTCTCAGGTACCACTTTGTGAATCAGTGATTCAGTAATATTAAAATATTTCTACAAACAAGCCAAACTTCGTCTGTCATACGTTGGACATATTGTCAGGAGGGACCAGTCACTGGAGAAAGATGTCGTGTTTGCTAAAGTGGAGGGTCAGAGAAAAAGAGGAAGACTCCCAGAAAAATGGATTGGCAAAGTTCCAGCATCAGTGGGCTCAAGTGTGGCACCAATTGTGAAGTTGGTCCAGGACCAGGCAGTGTTTTGTTCTGTTGTGCATAGGGTCACTATGAGTCAGTACCTACTCGATGGCACCTAACAACAGCAACAACAACAACACACAAATTTTACTAGGCATACAAAAAACACAGGAAAACACCAGCCATTGCGAAAATAATCTAAATGGATACAAAACTCACACAGATGTTAGAATTAGCAAAGAAGAACATTAACCTAATATTAAAAAAGCAGCATCAGTCCAGGATGGCAGTCCAGGACTAGTCCATCAGTTCAATAGTGTCTCCTAAAACCCATATAATTTCTTTTTTATTATTTATTTATGTTTTTTTTTTTTGGGTGTGTGTGGCATGGCTTTTTGGGATTTTTGTGTTTTTTTTTTTTTTTTCCTGGGGCTGGGATTGAGTGAGGATTAGGACTATGACTAGGTCTAGGCTAGGCTTAAGACTTGATTTAGTATTACGGTTGTGATTGTTGTGTCATTGTTGTTCTATGCTGTCAAATCAGTTCCGACTCATAATGACCCTGTTAGGGTTTCTGAGAAGCGGCTAGTGGACTTGAACTGCCAACCTTGTGGTTCAAACCAACTTTGCAGTTCAGTACATTAACCCACAGCATCACACCAGGACTAGGTTAGTGTTTGGGGACCTACCTACTTTCTTTATTTCCTGCTCCCACACTTAACATGTGACTGCAGGACCGTTGTAGCATTCAGAGGCCTGCCAGTCCTATCTGTGTTCTTTAGAAGGATTTCCAGAAATTCCAGCCAGTGACTGACATTTATATATAATTGGCCAGGACTGGTCACTTGGCCACTCCGCAAAGGAGTATGAGAAATGAATAGTTTAACCATCCCGTCTTCATAATAGTGCAAGGCAAGAGTAAAAAGAATGTGAGTGGTCTTTGAGAAGCGAATCCATAGAGTCTACCTTGAAAAGATAAAGCAAGTGTTTGAAATATGACTAGGAATTTAAGAAGTAAAACCAGTAAATCACTGTGAACAGCCAAGATAAATACTTAGGAGATTAGTAAGGAAGTATTTACCCCATAAAACTTAATTATTACTAGATTCTATCAAGTCAGTTTAGTGACACCATGTTTTTCAAATTGCTTATGGTGACCCCAAGTTTGGCAGAGTGGAAAGTAGTACTTCACAGAGTTTTTACTTGGTGATTTTTTTCATTTTTTAAAAACAGATTTCCAGATCTTTCCTCGAAGGTGCTTCTGGGTGGGCGCCAACCACCAATCTTTCTGTTAGCAGTTGAGTATAACCATTTGATCAGTACTGAACTATGAACCACAAGATCAGCAGTTCAAACTCACCAGTTGCTCCTTGGAAACCCTATACAGGGTCACTATGAGTTGGAACCAACTCGACCACCATTAACAGCAACCACCACCACCACCCCCCCCGGGACTCCAAACTTAACCACTGTTGTTAAGAGCTGTGGAGCTGGTTCCAAGTCACAGTGATCATGTATAGAGATTCTAATGCAACAAATCTTTGGGGGAGAAGAAAACCTCATCTTTCTCCCACTGGTAGAGTAGCCCTGCTCCCAAATGGCATAATGACATACCATTAATTATGTCACTGTAATCAAGAATATGGAGTTTACCAAAAATAAATATAGAGCAGTAGAATATATTCTGGAGTCGGTTCCGAAACATAGGGACCCTGCACAGGGTTTCTGAGGTTGTAAATCTTTACAGGAGCAGAAAGCTAATCTTTTTCCCACAGAATGGCTGGTAGTTTTGAACTGCCAACCTTGAGGTTTGCAGCCCAATTTGTAACCATTATGCTATCAGAGCTCCTTAGATGACTTAAAATGTATTTCTAATAATAAAATAATTTATGTAGGATAAAATGTATTTCATTTTGGTGAGGAAATAATGGTTTATTTACTAAATGAACTTAGAGAAACTGACAAGATGAAGACAAAGTTAGATCCCTGCCTCACACCGTATACAAAAAAATGATTCAAGATTAATAACAATTACATGTGGGAAAAATATGTTAAAAAAATTGGAGACTATTTGTCTTACTTTGGATGCCTGGTGTGGTGCCGCAGGATCAGCACTGGACTGTGAACCACAAGGTCAGCAGTTCAAACCTACCAGCTACTCTTCAGAAACAACATACTAGTAGTTCGAATGAGTCACTATGAATCGGAATCGACTGGACAGTAGTCAACAACAACAACAACTCATATAAATAATAAGATAAATTTAATTTGTTTTACTTTGAGGTAGTCAAATATGAAGAGCATCTGCAAAGTAGATATGGAATTGACAATAACAAATCCTTTAAAGGTAAATTTCAGTTGACATTCCATAACTTTTTAAAGAACAAAATGCCATTAAAAACATTGAATACAATTACTATTTTAACAAGTAAAGTTTTCAAAAGTCTAAATTAGCAAAAAAGAAAATGTTTATTTTGGAAGAACACTAAGTGTATAGGACATTTATAGTAAGATTTTGAAGTACAATTACTTAAGCGGTATTAAAGTACTATGGAAAAATTAAAGTGTGGCATATTTAGAATGTATCTTAATATTCAGGTGCTAACAGTATATGTTATAAATATTTGCTAGTGGATTCGAAATGCTGATCTTGCAGTTAACAATCCAGTGTTTATCCTACAGTGCCACAAAAGTACCCCAAATATTCTTCCTCAATCTATGTTCTCTTGCTGTTCTTTTGATAAAGGTTTTAGTTTTGATGGACATAGGTGTTCAGTTATTAGGCAGTCTCAGTTATTTAATCTCTCTTCTGTTGATCATTTTTGTAATTGTGTATAGTTGTATTACTGAAAAAAAAAATCAAGTTATATAGTTTTGTCCCATATTATATTCCAGGAGCATTATAGTTTTTTGACATTAACATTTAGATCTTTTATCTATTTTGAGTCAGTGTTTGTATATGGTATTAGGAACGTATCCTGTTTCATTTTTCTGCAAATAAATAATCCAGTATTTCTCGCACAATATGTGATTATGTGGCATTGTGGGTTAATGCATTGAACTGCAAAGTTGTTTGAATCCCAACATCAGTGGTTCCAGCTCACCATCTGCTTCTCAGAAACCCTATACAGGGTCTCTATGGGTCAGAACCAACTCGACAGCGCATAACAGTGTAACAACAACGCAAAGAATTATCTAAATTAATTTTGCATTATTTGTATATTTTCTCATCATTTAATCTCAGTTACTGTCTAATTACTAACACACACACTCAAACCAAAACCAAAACAAATAAAAATGTAGAAAGCTTAGTAAAATAAAAAAAGATGAATAAATAAATAAATTTGATTAAAGCATTTGAACTTTTTAAGTCTTTTTAGAATGTCTTGGACATCATTTTACCAACAGAGTTTATGTATGGCCTATTTAACTTTCCAGTTGTCATTTATTCAAATGTAAAATAATGGTCCTGGTTCCTAAATGGTCTCTAAGGCCCCATTTATTGCTAAATAATGATGTTTTTATATGTTGCAAGACTGCATAAAACTCAGGAGGCCTGGTTAAACAGTGATTAAAGCACTTGGCTCCTAATAGAAAGATCAGTCATTCAAACTTACCAGCTACTCTGTGTGTGAAAACATGACAATGGTTCAACTCAGTGCTTAACCATTGTACTGTTAGGTTACTGTGAAATGC
>NW_006408655.1:2786119-2787436 GCF_000296735.1 Chrysochloris asiatica
GGTAGCTATGAGACAGAACCAACTCAGTGACACCAAACAACAGCAATAATGACCATAGAGTCGATTTTGACTCAGGGACCTTATTGGACAGTGCAGAACTGTGCCCTAGGTTTTCTAAAACTATATATCTCTGTGGGACCAGACAGGTTCTTCTTTGTCCCACAGAGAGGCTGGTGGGTTTGAACTACCTATTTTATACTTAACAGCTCAGTGCTTAACTACCTGAGCCACCAGGGCACCTTAGAAAAATGGGAGCTCTAAAAGAAAAAAAAGAAACTTTTAACAGATGGATAGTGTTAAATACTTGGACAAATCAATATATTTTACATTTTGTTGATTTGATCATTGTGTGCCTTATGGAAAATATGAGTAGCATGATAAGACTTCAAGAGTAATATTAATAGTTTTAGTTGAAATTAGGTGTGTTCTTTTTTTTTTTCCCCCCAAAGATATGTAAGCACTTAACGTGTGCTAGTCATTTAGCTTGGCGATCTGTATCCCTCAGTGAGTACCATGGAGTTTTCCTTAAAATCTGATAGAGAGAGGAAGCAGACAGACATTGAACTGTACATATATTTGCATAATTTACATTGTGAGGTATTTATAAATAGCTTCAGTTTCACTGGTCAAGGAAGGAAGTCTTCTCTGAGGAGGGGACATTTGATCTGAGACTTAAAACAAAATTTATAATTCACAATATCTAATAGGTGGGTATTATGGAATTTTGAAATTGAGATCAAAGTGAAGGGCATATGTGAGTTAATGTTCACTTTGATGAGGTGGTTTGTCTCACTTTAAATATGCCACACAGTAAAAAGGAAGATTTGGTGCCTCTTTTTACAAGGATATAGAGGAGCGCTGGACTACTTTTGCAAAAAAATCGAACTGTTTATTAAAGTTGTTGTTCTTGTTGTTAGGTGCCGACTCATAGCCACCATATGCACATCAGAATGAAACACTCCCCGTCCTGGGCCAACCTCACTATTGTTGTCACACTTGAACCCATTGATGCTGCCACTGTGCCACTCCATCTCTTTTGGGGTCTTCCTCTTTTTCTCTGACACTCCACCAAACATGATATCATGATATCCTTATCAAACATGATATCAACCATGATATCCTTCTCAAACATGATATCCTTATCATACATGATATCCTTCTCCAGCGACTGGTCCCTCCTGACAATATGTCCAAAGTATGAGAGATGAATGATCAGTACTTAGAAAATGTGGCCTTGGTGATAGAAATGATGCTAGAGATTGCATGATAGAATTCTGCAAAATCAATGATTTGTTCATTTCAAATACCTTCATTAGA
>NW_006408655.1:2788429-2794459 GCF_000296735.1 Chrysochloris asiatica
AAAGATGTTTACCTGTGCTTTATTGACTACCCAAAGGCTTTCAATTGTGTGGATCATGACAAGGTATGGATAACATTGCGAAGTATGAGTACTCCGGAACACTTAATTGTGTTCATGAGAAATCTGTACTTAGACTAAGAGGCAGTTGTTTAAACAGAACATGGGAATACTGAATGGCTTAAAATTAAGAAACGTTTGCGACAAGAAAGGTTGTAGTCTTTCACTATACTTATTTAACCTGTATGCTGAGCAAATAATCCAAGGACTTCGGTTCTATGAAGAAAAATGTGGCATCAGGATTGGAGGAAGACTCATTAACAACCTGCAATATGCAGATGATACAACCTTGCTTGCTTAAAGTGAAGAGGATTTAAAACATTTACTGATGAAGATCAAAGAGCATAGCCTTAGGTATGGATTATATCTCAATGTAAAGAAAACAAATATCCTCATCACTGGACCAATAAACAACATTCCTATCAATGAAGAAAAGATTGAAGTTGTCAAGGACAAAAGCATATTGCATTAGGCAAATCTGTTGCACAAGACCTTTTTAAAGTGTTGGAGAGCAAAGATGTCAGCTTGAGGACTAAGGTGAGCCTGACCCATGCCATGGTATTTTCAATAACCTCATATGCATTTGAAAGCTAGACAGTTAATAAGGAAGACCATAGAAGAATTGATGCTTTCATGTTATGGTGTTGGAGGAGAATATTTAAGGTGCCATGGGCTGCCAAAAGAACCAATAGATCCGTTTTGGAAGAAGTGCAGCCAGAGTGCTCCTTGGAGGCTTGGATGGCCAAACTTCGTCTCTCGTACTTTGGACATTTTGTCAGGAGGTACCAGTCACTGGAGAAGGATATCATGTTTGGTAAGGTGGAGAGTAAGAGAAAAAGAGGAAGTCCCCAACGAGATGGATTGGCCAAGTGGCAGCATCGATGGACTGAAGTGTGGCAACAGTAGTGAGGTTGGCCCAGGATGGGGCAGTGTTTTGTTGTGCTGTGCATAAGGTTGTTATGAGTTGGGACCAATTTGATGGCACCTGACAACAACAACAACATGTAACTAGCAATTAAATAAGTTCCATACACATTCTATTCTTTAAACTAGTGAAACTGAGAACTGTTTGTATTTATTCAAAAAACTGATTGGATGTGAATTGGGTCACATGGTATGTGAGGCCACAGAGGATGCATTAGAATAGCCTGTAATTTTGTGGAGTTTCAAGTAGCAAATTAGTTTCAAATTGATCAACATTTATCCCATTTAAAACCTACTTAGGCATGTTCCAGAAAGGCACTGACATATATTGGAGGGAGGGGAAAAAAAAAAAAAAAAAAAAAACCCAAAAAATCTCTCTTGGCCCTTTCTTGTTCATCTAAAATGACACAGAGAGAAATGTAGTGGAAGTAACCTTTTTGGTTTGTGAACCCATTAAAAAGCACTAAAAGCAAATCACTCTTATCTGACCTGAATACTTAGAGATGATGTTTTTGTAGCCTTCTGTTTCCCTAACTCAAGAAGAATAGGAATAGTTCTACCTAAAAGTTAGGAACTTATTTGAAGGTTTGAATGACTTTATTTCCTTAAACCATATCCCCTCCTCCTCAGTTTTTTTAAATTGATCTCTGTCCTCAGTACAGCAGAAACCCTGAGAGGAAAAGATATGATGTGTGCAAAGGGAACTGGGCTGCTGTGTCTCTGAGAAACTCCAACAAATTAGAATCATTTAGCTTAAAACATGAATATACAAATTTTTCTCCTCTTATTGATTCTTTCAGTAAGCTGGAATGAAACAATAAAATATTAAATGATACATCGCATAAGGTGAAAAGAGGCTGAATTGATTAAAAAAAAAAAAAAAAGACAATTTACAGATTCAGCAGTGATGAATTGAGGGGTCATAGTGCTGTTGTGGAGTCCCTGTGTGTTGCTGTGGGTTAATGCGCCAGACTGCAAAGTTGTTTGAACTGCAAGATTGGCAGTTCAAGCTCACCAGCTGCTCCTTGGAAACCCTATACAGCGTCTCTATGAGTCACAACCAGCTCTATCACACTTAACAAGTGCTGGTGTGGTGCTATAGGATTAGCACTGTACTGTGAACCACAAAATTGGTAGTTCAAACCCACCAGCTGCCTCTCAGAAACCCTATGCAGGGTCCTCCAACTCAACGGCACTTAACAACAACAGCAGTGCTTTCATGGAGTCCTAGGGTGGCACTGTAGGATAAGCACTGGACTGCTAACCACATGGTCAGTAGACTTGCGTTACAGATACCTATGACAGATGGAGTTTCCTGACTGCAAGGTTCATCTTCTATGGTGTAGCATGGCTCATGCAGGTCAACATCTGGCCCTCATGGCATTGCTCTGGCAACTGAGGAGTTGATGCAAAGTGTTTTCTGGCTGTTGTTTTTTGCTGTCTCTCTAATCCAGGGATCTGGTGATTGTCTTCCTTCATTCTTCCCTTCCTTCCTTCCTCCTGTCCTCTCTCCCTTTCTTTCCTGTCTGTCTGTCTGTCTACCTGCCTACCTACCTAACTCCCTACCTACATACCTATCATTTGTCTGTGAAAATGTGTGCTGTGGCAGACTAATTTGCTGTGTATTAATAAAGTAAAATCTCAGACCCTTCATGGTTTCTGACCTATCATGCACAAGTAATTGCAAATTTAAATGCCTATGGGAACCAAACAAGGAGCATAGATTAGGAAAGTAGGTTAGGTGTGAAATAATAAATTGTAACTGACATCCAAACTCAGTGTTCGGTGTACAATTGGTAATGATGGAAACTAAGGCAACTGAGGTGAAATATCGACTTGTGACATAACCTATGCACATTTTTTTTTTTTTTTTAATGCTGGCAAGGAGTTCTGGTGTGACACTGTAGGATAAACACTGGACTGCTAACCACTTCTTGGTTCAGCTTCCTGCATCGTTGAGACATAATTCTTTGGGCCCATGTTTAATGACAAATAGCTGTCACATAGAGTCTACAGGATAAGCACTGGACTGTTAACCACAAGGTTATTTGTTCACACCCATCAGCCACTCCTTGCAAACACTATATAGGGTCAACATGAGTCAGAACTGACTCAATGACACTTAATAACAACAACATCATCCTTATCATGCAATAATTTGAAAACTCTGGTTACTCTATTTGCTTTTGTGTATGTGTGTGTGTGATGTAGAAAGGGGCAGAGAATGAGAAAGCTAAAATTTGTCAGATTAAATCTGAGTTTCATCTCATAGAGTTTAGATTTACCTTATTTGAAAAAATTATGTTGAGTCTAGCAAGCATTTTCCTAAAGCATTTGAGATTATAAATGAACTTTCTAGGAACCTCCAATAAATTTAGATTTTGTGGTAAAATATTGGATAATTGTCTTCTGAATGTACTTACGGGAGTTTGAGTACTTCAGTTAGTAGTTAAGAAAATGGAGGCTTTTATATAACACCTTTCATTTTCTTTGTTTCTGTATTTCTAATTGTGGGAAAACTGAACAAAAAATAAGTGGGCACCTTCAATAAGTACAAGGGTAAGTCAAAAAGCTATTGCTGCTAAGGATTCAGTTCATACATGCATTTATTTACTTGAAGAAAAACATGTTTAAATATGTCTCTTGATCAGTAGATGGCTGGAGACAAGTTCTCTCAATAAAACACTTGTCTTAGTCTTGTTGTTAAATGCCTTCAGTTGAGTCCGACTAATAGTGACCTTGTATAGGGTTTCCAAGGAGTGGCTGGTAAATTTGAACCGCTGACCTTGTGGTTCAAATCGACCTTGCAGTCCAGTGCTTTACCCCATAGTGCCATACCAGGACTCCTTAGGTGGCCCTCAATAAAAGTCCAGTCAAAACAGTAGCTTCTAAAGGGATCATGTGGACCAGTTCAGTTTAAGGCAGAGAAGTCAGGTCAGAAAATAATGACAACTGATATTGGTAATTCCAGTGGAGTCCTGGTGTGACACTGTAGGACAAGCGCTGAATTTGCTAACAAAGATCAGCATTTAAAACCCACAAGCGGATGCTAGGAAATGCTATACTAAGAGTTGTTATGAGTCAGAGCTATTTGACAGCACTTAAAAACAGCAATAATAACAAGGCAGTATTGATAAGTTGTCTCAAAGGACACAGAAACTTATTAGGAAGAAATGTTATGAAAATTGCATTGGTAAAAGAAAAGCCAGTACGTTTGTGCCAAGGGATCTTTTCCCGTCACAATGCACTGCTTAGTCTTTGAGCAGTCTTTAGAGAATTGTTTTGCTTAGTCAGTCCTTATAGAATTTCTTTGGTAAACCTTATTCCATCCACCTTCCAGATTTGATCTTGTCCCTTCAGATTTCTTTTTGTTTCCAAAATTCAACGAACATTAACAAGAAACACGGTTTGTATCCATTGAGGATTTCCAACTACCATTTTGATATGATGTAAATTAAAGTGTGCAAAATTCTTCAGGACAAGCGTTATAGAGATGGAAATTCTGTCTTCATAAGTGCCTAGACTTACATGGAGAACATGTCTAGAAAAAATTGCTTCACACTTTCATATTTTGACACTTTGTACAATAACCATTTTTGTGATTTTGTAGCAGCATTTTTATGTTTAACTTCCTATCAAGAGTGCATGAATGTTTGATCTCTGGAAAATTATTATTGTGGTAGTAAGTGATCTTACAGTATGTTTTGTTGTGATTTTTGAGAAAATTTACTTAGCAAATTAGGTTCTCATTTAACTGTTTCTCAGTGACAAATTATTCAGTGATGTTGGTTACATTTTTCACAGTGTATTGCCATTCACATTATTTACGTTCTAACTGTTCTGTTGACATTAATCCAGCTTACTTGTCCCCAGTGATCATCTTATCTTTGGTTTAGGGTAAATATTGCTAATTAGGTTTCATTTACGTGATTTTAGTGGAGCACAGTTCCATTAATACTGTTTATTCTATGAACCACACTGTCTTTTCACTAATATGTGACCTCTAGGTATGGTTTAAAATTCAACTGTGAAGAGTATTCTATGGTAATAATCTTGGGAGTTCCACAAGTATGGCCTGTTCTAGGATTTTGAGTTTAGTTTGGAATTTTTTTTCCCCCATTTTACCCCAAACCATGTGTTGGGTCCTTGGTTGAAATGATTAATAACGGTAGCTAGGAACTATCTAGTTCTTCTAGTCTCAAGGTAAGCGAGTCTATCATTTGTGTAGATTGTTAGTTCTGTGGACTAGGCTTTTGTTTGTTTTGAATCATTGGTCTCCTTGTTTCGCTTTTGCTTCAGATGCATGCAGATGAGAAGTGTATCTTAGATGACCACTTGCAAGCTTTTCAGTGTTCAGAATCTACTCACCAAACTAAGTTGTAAAAAATCACCTGCATGAGCTATGTTATGTCAGGTGACTGAGTTGTGCCATGAACTGTAGTCCTAAGCCCTCACACCTATTACCCAAGCAGTGAGGTGTTTAGTTATATCTTTGAAGTATTCATAACTGTATCCTCTATGTGCTTTATTTTATATTTGAATTTATCTACAGCACACACAAATATGTATTTAAATTTGTCTACAGAAATAAATACCTGTACACGCACACATATATATTTATATATACCTACCTGTACAATTATACACATACATATCTACATTTATAACCACACACATACTTTATGGTTGTTATTACTGTTACTGCAAATTGTTTAAGTTACTGTTGTTGCTAACTTAATCTTGAGTCAATTCTGAAACATAGTGACCCTGTATAGGGTTTCTGAGGCTTTAAATATTTTGTAGGAACAGAAAGTATCATCTTTTTTCTGTGGAATGATGGGCTCGAAATTCTCAACTATGTGGTTTGCAGTCCAATACTTATCCTACACAGCCATTGTGCTTCCCCATAGAAGTAGTAGCTTTTACCAAAATCATCCTTCTTCTTCCTTTTTTTAAAATGTTTTATTGTGTATTGAGTGATAGTTGACATGGGGGAACATTAGTTTTACATTCATTCTATCCTATGTCATTTCATTGCCTTAGTTACCA
>NW_006408655.1:2796459-2797141 GCF_000296735.1 Chrysochloris asiatica
TATTGAGCATTACTGGCAATTGGAATACAAAGGTTAGAAACAAAGAGGAAGGATCAGTAGTTGGGAAAAAAATGGCTTTGGTGATAGAAATGATGTTAGAGATCTCATAATAGAATTCTGCAAAAACATAAGAGACTATTATACACATGGACCTCACCAGATAGAATACACTGAAATCAAATTGACTACATCTGTGGAAAGATACAGTGGCAAAACCCCATATCATCAGCCAAAATAAGTCCACGGGAAGATTGTGGAACAGACTATCAATTGCTCATATGCAAATTCGGACTGAAGTTGAAAAAAATTAAAACAAGTTCACGAGAGCCAAAATATGACCTTGAATATATCCCACCTAAACTTAGAGATCATATGAAGAACAGATTTGATACATTGAACACTAAAAATCAAAGACCAGAAGAGTTGTGGGATGACATCAAGATCATTATACAGGATGAAAGCAAAAAGTGATTAAGAAGACAAAAAAGAAGGACAAGATCAAAATGGTTCTCAGAGGAGACACTGCAAGTTGCTCTTCAGTGTAGAGATGCTAAAGCAAAGGGAATAAATGAGGAGGTACAAGAGCTGAACAGAAAATTTCAAAGGTCAGCTGGAGAAGACAAAGTCAAATATTACAATGAAGCATGCAAAGATCTGGAGTCAGAAAACCAAAAGGGAAGAA
>NW_006408655.1:2798996-2803386 GCF_000296735.1 Chrysochloris asiatica
TAATCAAATAGATCCAAAAGCCATACTTTTATATGAGCTACAAGTTACCTTTTCTTGTGAAACCCATGTGACTTGGTGCCACATCTAAACTTCCTCTATTTGATAGCAGCAGAATCGTCAGCCGACGACAGCAAAGAAAAGTCCAATTCCGGCATTCTATGGCGTTTATATAAAGCAACTTCATAAAACATGCTGAGATCTACTGTGCTGAAGTTTCAAATGAAAAGGATCATTGTGCTTGTGGATCTCATACCTTCCAATATATACTTAAATAGTGATAGATTAACAGATGCTAGTAGGTTCTTGCTTACCAATAAAAATCACAAAGTGGAGGACTGGAAGTAGAAAGAGAAATGCTTAATATGGGAAAAGGACTTCAGAAAAGATTTTGTGAATGGATCATTCACAAAAAGGATCATGCTGAGATAAGATCCATATTGATTTAAAAACTGAAAATGAAGCTACAATCTAAAGAACTCTGTCCCAGAGTCCAAAGTCATGCATGCCAGCTGAGGGAAATGTAGTATTGATCCGTCAGCAGCTTCTTCAAAGTAAAACAGTAGTGCAACACTGGAGTGATCACTAGACACGATCACACTTCTGGGGCGGCGCCCTGGGCTATCCAGCCTTCGTGTCCAGGAGCTGCATCAGCACATTGGCTACCATCCCACCTCCGTAGCCTCTCTTGGACTGCATCTTGTTGTGATTGGAGCTAACTGAGGTGATTCCACTGAAGAGATCTCCTGATCCTACCTGAACTGTGTGCACAAAGTTGTCAGCTCTGATCATACTTCCATAAATCCGCCATAGCCTCTTACTATGAGGTTATTCTGCAGTGCAGCAGTTGAAACAAAACCAGAATTCACTCATGCTTATAAATAAGCATGAGTATAAATAAGCACCAATGAAGATTCCAAATCTCAATTCAGGAAGTGCCACAAAGTATGTTACTCAATATGATGACTATCCAATGATGTCAATATAATAATTTTATTTCTTCACTCTGTTTTTGTTTCTGGTTGCAGTCGATAAATAAAGAAAAACATAAGCAAAAACAAAACTTTCTTTCCTTTGCTTCTGGTTCTACAGAGACTCATTTCCGAACCACCAGACAAGCATAAAAATTGCAGGGTTGACCCAGGAATTTGTTCCTTGAAGGTGTCTTTTCATTTGGGTTCCACGTCTCACTTGGAATTCCACACACTCACAACTGGCTTTGTGGTCGCCTTTGTCTCAGCTGTCTGCTCTAGTTGCAGCTGCACTCTGCGGTGGGCTCCATTGCTCCTACCGCCCCCAAGTCTGCATCAGGAATGAGATGGTATCTCATTGTGGGTTGATTTTCATCTCTGTAATGGCTGATGACCATGAGTATCTTTTTATGTGTTTGTTGACTGTTTGAATATTCTCATTGCTGAGGTTTTGTTCATGTCCTTTGCTCATTTTTTAAATGAAATGTTTGTCTTTTTGTTGTTGTGTTATTGAAGTTTTCTAGATAAGATTAGGCCTTTATCAGCTAGGTCGGTGTTGTTAAGTGCCATCAAGTTCAGTTCCGACTCATCTCAACTCCATATAGAGTTTCTAAGGAGCAGCTGGTGGATTGGAAATGTTAACAGTTAACAGTTAACAGTCCAGTGTTTATCGTACAGTGCCATACCAGTACCCCAATTATTTTCCATCAATCTATAGAATAGAAATTTTGCTTTCTATTCTTTTGATATAATTTTTAGGTTTTGGTAGACATAGGTGTTTAATTATTAGGCAACCTCAGTTATTTAATCTGTCTTCTGTTGATCATGTGTTTGTGTGTAGTTGTATTACTGAAAAAAAAATCAGATTGTATAGTTTTACCCCATATTATCTTCCAGGAATATTAGTTTTTGACTTTAACATGTAGATTTTTTAATCTATTTTGTGCCAGTTTTTGTGTATGGTATTAGGAATGTATCCTGTTTGGTTTTTCTGCAAATAAATATCCAGTATTTTTATCACCATTAGATAAAGTTTTACCCCTTATTGAAAATCAGCTGCTCATAAATGGATGGATTTATTCATGGGTTGTCTTATCTATACCATTTTCTATGTCTTTAACATAGTACCATTGAATTAATACTGAAATGTTTTGATTACTGTGGCTGTATAGTATGTTTTGAGATCGTGGCGCATCTATATTGACCTTCTATATTGTCCTTCAGTATTGTTTGGGATATTTGATGAATTATTCCTTTTCATATAAAATCTCTGATACCTTTTTCATTTTTATAAAGAATGTTATTGGAATCTGATCTGGAATTGCATTATATTCATAGATTTCTTTGAGTAGTATTGATATTTTCAAAGTATTAAATCCTCTAATTCATGAGCATAGATTGTTTTTTCCATATATGAGGGTCACTTTTAGTTTCTTACAGTAGTATTTTATAGTTTTCGTTCTGTAAGTCTATTACATTCCTGGTAAGATTTACTCCTAGCTATTTTATATTTTATCTTTTTGGGACTGATTGTAGTGGTATTGTTGTCTTGATTTCCTTTTTGGAATTTTCTTTTTTAATATAATGGAACCCATCAATTTTTGTGTGTTACTCTTTTATTGTGTTGAATTCTTTCATTTGGTCTAATAGCTTTCTTTGGGAACATCTGGGTTCCAAAAGATCACATTGTAAAGGGTCATATTGTCTGAATAGACTCAGTTTTACTTCTTCCTTCCCTATTTGGATACTCTTTATTTTCCTTGATTATCTTATTGTTTTTTCTAAAACTTCCAGTACAATACTGAATTAATGTAGTCATAGTGGGCATTCTTGTCTCATTCCTGTAACTCAAAGGGAAGACTCTCAGTCTTTCTACATTGAGAGTAATGTTGGCTATTGGTTGTGTTTATATGCATTTAATTATATTGTGGATTTCCATTTTTATACTTACCTTGCTGACAGTTTATGTCAGGAAAAGGTATTGGATTGTATCAAATGTTGTTTTTGAATCAATTGAGATGATCATGTGATTATTTTCCTTTATTTTATATATGTGGTAAATTCCATTGATTGTGTATGTAATGCTGAACAATCCTTACTCTTTCGTTTTGAATACCACCTGGTCATGATGTATGATTTTCTTTTTTATATGCTGTTGAATTCTGTTGGCTAGAATTTTTTTGAGAATGTATGTGTCTATATTCATGAGGGAAATTGGTGTGTAATTTTCTTTCTTTTTTTTATGTGTGTGTTGTCTTTGTGATCTGGTTTGTTGATAGTGTTGTTTAGGGCTTCTGTTCCTTTGTTGATTTTCTTTCTGGTTGCTCCTTCCATCATCAAGTGTAGTATAGAACACATCGTAAAATGCATTAATAGTATTGTAGATTTGTCTATTTATCTCTTCAATCCTGTTAGACTTTGTTTTATAAGTTTTGAAGCTCAGCAATTGGGTTCATAAATATTTATAATTGTTATGTCTTCTTGGTGAATTGGCATGTTAATCATTAAATAGTGTCCTTCTTTGTCTCTTATAATAAATTTTGACTTAAAGTCTATTTTGTCTTCTGTTAATATTGCAATTCTGGCTCTATTCTGGGTACATTTTTTCTTGGTATGTATATTTTTCCATTCTTTGATTTTTAATCTATTGACTTCTTTGTATCTAAGGTATGCCTGTATTTAAGCATATTTACTGGGAATTTTTTAAACTACATTCTGTCACTCAGACTCTTGACTGATTTATTTAATCCATTCACATTCAGTTGATTAACAATGGTAGTATGAATTTCATACTGCCATTTTTGTTGTTTTTTACTTTCTGTAATAAGTTCTTTTGTTAATGGACTTTTTATGGTTCAAAATTTTATATAAATACAATATATGATACAATTGGGAAGCTGCTACAATTTGACTATATTAGCTGAGAATCTAAGAAGATTCATGAGCCATTAAATAGAGGACTGGAGTCAGTGGGTGGTCCAAATAGTTTACAAATGCTCTCTGCTAACCAAAATACACCTTAGAAGAAAAGTCTGGTGATCAATTTACAAAAAAGCAGCCAATGAAAACCATGAAGCACTCTAAGTTGCAATGAGCTAGACCTAAGTCAAGGCAGAGAGTTTTTTGTTTTTTTCCTTTTCTTTTCTTTCACGTTTTTTGCCTGGTACCATGAATCATTTAATAAGCTGAAATTGTCATCACTCAGCTTTCAGTTTGCTGCTTGGATTCCTCAAGTCTCAAGCTTTCACAAGCCAGAGACTAGTCTTTTCTTTTTTCTTTTTTAATGTTTTTATTCTGGATTGACTGAAAGTTTGCAGGGCAGGTCATCAGTTTTACATTCAACAAATCACACACCTTGTTTCATTACAATGATTACAATCCCCTCCATGTACCATCAGTTAATAGTATTTCTATTCACTTTA
>NW_006408655.1:2804176-2805460 GCF_000296735.1 Chrysochloris asiatica
ATGAATCAGGTTGCTAATCTCACAGTTAGCAAGTTAGCAGTTCGAAACTACCAGCTGTTTCGCGGGAGAAAGATGAGGCTTTCTGCTCCCATTAAGATTTACAGCCTCGGAAACCCTGTACAGGGTCGCTATGAGTCGGAACTGACTCCATGGCACATAACAACAACAACAACAGTTGAATTATAAGGAGCTCTGGTAGCGGAGTGGTTACGAATCAGGCTCCTAACCTCAAGGTCAGCAGTTCGAAACTACCAGCCTTTCCATGGGAGAAAGATGAGGCTTTCTGCTTCCATAAAGATTTACAGCCTCAGAGACCCTGTACATGGTCAGTATGAGTTGGAACTGACTCCAACAACAAGTTGAGTTCTGATTATCAAGCTATCGAGGCTAGGCCAAATGGGTACTATCTGCAACTTTGAGTGTTCCCGTGCACCTCTTTCTTCTCACTTCATATCAGCTGGATGCTTCACTCTCAGTTCTAGCCTTCCATAACTGTGTCCTTGTCCATAGGCTCAGATGTCCCCAGGTCTCACCACACTTTGGACCATTCATCCCTTCCTCTTCTGTCTCTCATCTTTAGGTCAACAGGAGTTTGTGGAATGTGGTTGAACTCAGCCCTCGCCCATTGCTTCATTGCTGAGATTTTTAAAAATTTTATTTGTTATTGTTTTTGCTAAGAGCTTTTGATTTTTGTTTTCTTTGTTTTGGTGTGTAGATTTACTGCTTTCCTTTGTGGTTACCCAGAAATATTCGTTTATCATTCTAAATATTTATCGTTCTAACTGTTCTATCTCGATATCTCTTTGACTTCCTTATATTAAATAAAACTCTGTAATTATGCTATTCATTTACTTTGAAGTTATTCTCATTTGCTTCTATATATCTCAGATTCCCTTTGATAAATTTGTAGATGTTTTATTTTTGGTAGTTTTGGCCTCCCTTTATATCTGGGACATGTTATCATGTGTCGTTATCTCAAGGTGCTGTGTAATGGTGTTAGCTTTATATCCAAAAGATTGTTGTTGTTGTAGGTGCCATTGAGTTGGTACCGAGTCATAGTGACCCTATTCACAACAGAATGAAACACTGCCCAGTCCTGGGCCAATCTCACAATTATTGCCATGTTTGAGCCTATTAATGCTGCCTCTTTCCCAATTCATCTCACTGGGGGTCTTCCTCTTTTTCTCTGACCCTCTACCTCATCAAACATGATATCCTTCTCCAGCGACTGGTCCCTCCTGACAATATGTCCCAAGTATGAGAGATGAAGTTTGGCCATATGGG
>NW_006408655.1:2807380-2813313 GCF_000296735.1 Chrysochloris asiatica
CCCTGTATCCCAGAGCCCTGTTGTTCCAAGGTTGTGCATACATCATTATTTACCTCTGTCCCACTTAGCCCATGCAAATCTGCCCAATTGTTTTCCCATCTGTCTTTTCTTCCATTCTTCTCCCCCTTCTTCTTGTGTCCTCTCAAGCATCCAGATTTTCCTGGCTTGCACTGTTTTTGATGAGAAGCCAGCACTTTGTCTTATTGAGGCCCCTTTGTAGGTATCATTTTACTCTTCATGTGTTGCTCTCAAAATTCTTCTGTTTTTGGTTTTGGCAAGTTTGAATTTATGTCTTGGTGAATTTCTTTTAGGGTCTATCCTGTCTGGAGTTTATTGGGCTTCTTGGATTAGAGTTTAATCTTTCAAGATATTTGGGAAATTTTCTGCCATTACCCCTTCAAAAATTCTGTACTCTTTTGTATTTCTTCTCCTTTGTTGTTGTTAAGTGCTGCTGAGTTGATTCTGACCCATAGAGACCCTATATAGGGTTTCCAAGAAGCAGCTGGTGAGCTTGAACACTGACCTTGCAGTTCAAAGGACTTTGCAGTCTGTCAAATAAACTCACAGAGCTACACCAGGACTCCCTTTCTCCTTTTTTGTTAAATAACGTTAAATCGATTCAGACCCATAGCAACCCTGTATGGGGTTTTCAAGAAGCAGCTGGTGAGTTTGAACCACTGACCTTGCAGTTCAAACAACTTTGCAGTCTGATGCATTAGCCCACAGCAGCACACCAAGGCTCCCCTTCTCCTTTAGAATCCATAATATATATATATTATTATGCTTTATGGTGTCTCACATAACCCTCAAATCATCTCCAGTTTTCTTCATCTTTTAAAAATTGTTCTTCAAATAAATAACAGGAGATTTGCCCTCTATTTAATTGATTATTTCTTTCATTTGTTTGATTCTACTTCTGTGCCCTGATCTAGTTTTGATATTTTATTGTTAATCTTCTGAATTACTATTCATTGTTTCTGTGTAGCTTCTCTTTCTTTGCTGAATTTGTAATTTTGCTCTTTTGTTTTTCTTCCTGTACTCTTATAGTGTATTTTCTGGTTTTCTTAATCTCTTTGAGGAATTTGCATATTAATTTTTAAAATTTCTTCTCAAGTACATCCATTATCAGTTCTTCCTTAGAAAAAAATTATCTCTTTTTTTGCGCATTTGCCTTAGCAAATCTTGTTTCTTTACATTATGTGCAATTGACTGCTGTCTTCAATGTGTTAAGGTTCTGTTTTATATATATGTGTGTGTGTGTGTATGTGGTTAAAGTGCTGTGGAGTTGGCTCAAATCCATAGTTACCTTTGGTAGTATTTCTGAAGAGCAGCTGATGGGTTTAAACTGCTGACCATGTGGTTCTATGTCCAAGGCTGGTCCTTCAGTGCCACACTAGGAGTCTAAGTCTATATATATGTATATGTGTTGTTGTTGTTGTTGTCAGGTGCCATCGAGTCAGAACCGACTCATAGCAACACCATGCACAGCAGAATGAAACAATGTCCGATCCTGGGCCAACCTCACTACCGCTGCCACACTTGAGTTCATCAATGATGCCACCTGGCCAATCCATCTCGTTAGGGGTCTTCCTCTTTTTCTCTGACCCTCCACCTTACCCAGCATGACATCCTTCTCCAGCGACTGTTTCCTCCAGACATATATGTATATGTATATATGTATATATAATTTACAATTTATTTAATGATTTTATGGTTATTTGCCTTTCTTGTATAGTTTTTCTTTGATGTACCTGGAACTTTAGCTTATTCCCTCTCTTTTTATATTGCTTACCTTCTTTGTATTGTTTTAATTGCTGTTGTTTGGTAGTATTAGCATGTGTATACTTATGAAGTTGCTGGGTAATTGGTTTATGTGCAGATTTGGTGCAGTTGATGGGTTAGCTGTGTTTTTTCTCACTGGAGGATGGGCCTCCGATACAGTGTTTTCCTCTGTCATTAGGTGTGGTCTATGACTTCTCTTAAAAGATTACTTGGTGGGTGCAAATAAATTCTTTCCAAAAATGAAATATTTTTTCCATTCTCACCAGTTATGCTTGGGAGTTGTAACTTTCCCGCTTAGGATATGCGTCTTTTCATACATTTTAAACAGTTATTCATTTTAGAGTTTTTCTACAGATGCTTTGTATTTTAAAAGTTGATCCATTATACTGCCATTGTCTATCTTGTTGCAAATGCATACAATGCCTAAATGAGAAGTGTCAGGCCCCATTACTTCAACTTTTACTTATGAGGTAAGAGAACCTGACATTTCTCTGAATAGTTCACTGCCATCTACTACCAGACAGAGTAGAACTACACCTTTGGATTTCCATGACTGTAAATCTCTATAGAAGTGACAACCTTATCTTTCTCCTATTGGTTGACTGGTGGGTTTGAGCTACTGACTTTGTAATTAGCAGCACAATGCTTAACAACCAGTGTACCACCAGGGATCCTTATTTCTATATATGTCAGAGCGAGTTTCAATACCATTAATATTTTTTGGTCTGTAATGCATAGTTTCTTAAATGTGATGTAATCACAAGGTGCCCCCAATTTCTACATTGCCAGGAGACCATTATAAAAGGGAACTGATCACTAATTGTGATTTTTTCCATAGGGTCCTGGCGTAGTGTTAGAGGATAAGCACTGGTCTTCTAATTGCAAGATCAGTGGGTAAAAGTCACCGCTACTCCTTAGAAATCCTATACAAGTTCACTATGAGTTGCAAACAACTCAAGGTCACTTAACATCAGCAACAACTTCAAAGCATGAACTTATGAGATAGTCCCAAATGTTAGAGTATAAAAAGTAGTGTTTATAGCATACCAGAATACATTTGGATTCATTTTTGAGCATTTCCCCTGACTCAAAAAGGCTGGCTATGTGGAGGTGAAGATGTTTGTGTGCATACTCACTTTGTGCCTTAGATTTAGTTATGGCTAAGAACTTCTTGGTGATGAATTGGGCTGTGAGCCTCAAGGTCAGCAGTTCAAAACTACCAGCTGTTCCATGGGAGAAAGATGAGGCTTTTTGCTCCTGTAAAGATTTATAGCCTCGGAAACCCTGTACAGAGTTGCTATGAGTCGGAACCAACCCCACGGGACATAACCACCACCACCAAGAACTTCTGCATCATGTACTTCCTTCTAGCACCATAGCTAAGGGACAGTCATTTTTTGATCCCAAAGCTGATGTGACATGTTATATGGAGAACAGTGTAGATTTTCCCACCTGATTTCCTGTTTGAAAGAGGAGCGATTAAACCAATGTGCTGGACTGCAAGGTTGGTTTGAAAGATGGGGCCTCAGAACAAATCATCACCCTCTAACCTTCAGGCTGGATGTTTGTGAGCAAGGTTAAAGAGATTTTTATGGCTTGTTGTTGCTAAGTGCTGTCCAGTTGGTTCAGAGGCCTTATCTTTCTGCCTTCTTTCCTGATGCCTGTTGACAGGGTGATGAGTGAGGGGGTTGTGTTTGGGGCTTCCCAATTTGATAGCCCATGTTTAAGTGTTGACTGGCTGTTTTAGAAAAACAAATAACACCTCAATGATTAGAAATTCCAAGGAATATTTTAGAAATCAGAAACAATAGGTCAAACTGAGTTCTCTATCCCACATTAAATACGTTGAAAGATGAGTTCAGACAAATCTATAGAGCCTTATTAATGTCTGATTATATTAGAACTAAAAGTTCCAATGTAGCTGACAAGGCCCTTTCATCTTTCTTTGGAGAATCCAGTCACCCATGAAAAGAACAACTCAGAATAGCGGGTTTACTTCATAAAATTTCCAAGTCTATGAAAGTTGTAGTGTAAGTAGAATTGGCAGATAAGACAGGTCATTTAGTCTAAACTGGACAATTCAGTTGCACTTTAAGTCATACAGTAAAGTACTAATAGAACCTAAGAGTAAAATTTGGCTCCCCTAATTAGGTGTGGTGATTAGGTGTGGTAAGGAGCTCTGGTAACATAGTGGTTACGAATCAGGCTGCGAACCTTAAGGCCAGCAGTTCGAAACTACCAGCTGCTCCGAAGGAGAAAGATGAGGCGTTCTGCTCCTGTAAAGATTTACAGCCTCGGAAACCCTGTACAGGGTCGCTATGGGTCAGAACCTACTCGATGGCACTTAACAACAACAATTAGGTGTGGTGCTGTAGGATCAGCACTGTGAACTACAAGGTCGGCAGTTCAAACCTACCACCTGCTCCTTGGAAACACTATACGGGTCACTATGAGTTGGATCTGACTCAACGGCACATAACAACAACAGTTTTCAGAAAGACATGGCAATAGTGCCTTGCATACAGTGTGTAATGTTTATATTTCAACACCTCCCAATTCATTTTAAGAAACTTGCCAGAAGTAAAAGAATTTTCTAAAATACAGACATTTCCCTTGGATTTGCTTTTTTATATGTGACTACTTTCTTAGAAATTAAAAGAACAAACTAATCTTTGTTGGAAGAAGTACAATCAGACTGCTCCTTGGAAGGCAGGCCAAACTTGTCTCTTATACTTTGGAGGGACATATTATCAGGAGGGACTAGTCCCTGGAGACAGAAACCATGTTTGGTAAAGTGGAGGGTCAGAGAAAAGGATGAAGACCCCTGATGAAATGGGTTGGCACAGTGGCAGTATATGTAGCAACAATTGTGATGTTGGCACAAGACGGGGCAGTGTTTCATTCTGTTGTGTGAAGGGTTGCTATGAGTCGGTACCGACTTGATGGCATCTAACAACAATAATGACTTTCTTAGAATAGCATGCAAAACTGTTTTAAAGACTAAATTAAATATCGAGCATATCTCAACATTTAGAACTATATTCTTGAGATGCAATTTGTTGTGATGAAAGGTATATGTTTTTTAATGACTGGCTTAATTGAGTATCCAGTGGAGCTCAAAAGTGCAACTATGCAAATGATATTTTTAGTATTTCAACTTGAAGCACTTATTCATTAATTCTAAAAAAATGTTAGCGTTTAGGGTTTAGGCATATGGAATATTATGGGAAATGATGGTGAAATTATAATTAAATGATTTCTTGGTGCAAGATCTCAAGTGCCTCTAGTGATTCCTTGGCTTTTCCATTTGGCATTGAATATTGATGGAAGCAATATCAAATATTATAAACAGTGTAGACTGCATTCTCTTAGAAGTGCTGCTTATCTGGTATGGTCCCCTCTGAGTTACTGAATTTTGTGTATAATTTTCACAAATTGTCAGTTCTGTAACTTGTGACTGTATCAAGATAAGCAAAAGAATGGTTCCAAATGATTAAGCTCACACACTTGAATGGAGCGGTGTATGTATATACACCTGTTCCTAATATTTTTGTTATTGTTGAGTGCTGTTGAGTTCTGAATCATAGTGACGCTGTATAGGGTTTCTAAGGAGCTGCTGGTCAGCTTGAACCACCAACTTTGCAGTTCGAACTGAACTTGCAGTACAGCGCATTAACCCACAGTGCCACCAGTTTACAGATATTTGTAAGTATAGCAGGTACACTTACCCTAAGCTTTAGGAGTTTGATAGCACCTTTAAGTCTCTTCTCATTAATAAATTAACGATGGTCATAAACAGCATGCCCAAGTCAAACAGGTTTATTCCTATGTATTTTAGTTTTTCTTTTTTCCTAAAATTTCTTCTGAATTGTTTGGCAGTGTGTCGTAAGTTGGACTGCAGAGAGATACACATTTATCAATCTAGGGTAATTATTGATAAATTATTATCTTAGTTGATACCTCTTTTCACATTAAAAGGGGTGTTTTAATATAGTGCATTTAGTCAAATTCTGGCTGCTGGTTTTTTATTTCTTGAGAATTATTGTTGATTTTGTTGTTGTTGTTGTTGTGAAGTGCTATCAAGTCATAGTTCCAACCCATAGTGACCCTGTGTAGGGTTTCCAAGGAGCAGCTGGTGAGCTTGAACCACC
>NW_006408655.1:2814685-2830558 GCF_000296735.1 Chrysochloris asiatica
CATCAAATGTTTCTCAAGCAATTATCAAATGGCCTATATTTGCCCACTCATCAGACTATTTGTGTAAGCTTGACTATTTTTCTTTATTTAGTTGTCTAATTTTAATAATTTTGAATCTGGGAAATACTCCTGGCAATCCTCAACCAACTAACAGCCACAGAGTCACTTCCCACTAATCACAACCCTTTATAACCTCATATGCATATGAAAGCTGGACAGCGAATAAGGAAAACCATAGAAGAATTGATGCTTTTGAGTTTTTGGTGCTGGAGGAGAATATTAAAAGTGCCATGGGCTGCCAAAAGAACCAATAGAGCCGTTTTGGAAGAAGTACAGTCACAGTGCTCCTTGAAGGTCAGGATGGCCAAACTTGGTCTCTCATACTTTGGACATATTGTCCGGAGGGAGCAGTCGCTGGAGAAGGATATCATGTTTGGTAAGGTGGAGGGTCAGAGAAAAAGAGGAAGAACCCCACCCCACCCCCCAACAAGATGGATTGGCCAAGTGGCAGCATCGATGTAATCAAGTGTGTCAACAGTAATAAGGTTAGCCCAGGATCGGCAATGTTTCGTTCTGCTGTGCATAAGGTCACTATGAGCTGGTACTGACTTGATGGCACCTTACAACAATACTAGCTTCCAGGATTGTAATCTTTCTGGGAGCACAGTCTCATCCTTCTCTCTCAGAATTGCTGGTGGATTTGAACTGTGGATGATGTGGTTAGCAGACCTATTCTTATTCTGTAGTGCCACCAGTCAGGGCTCCTTGGCAGTACTGAAGAAGACTAGGTTAGATAGTTGGGGGAATATAGCAAGAGATTTGAATTCAGCAATTTGACCTTCTAAAACTTCCTTTCCTTCAACAAAGACATTAAAAAAAAAAAAAAAAAGTATTTTTCTTTGTTTGTTTGTATGTAACCATTTGGATAAAAGCTTACAGAACAAATTAGTTCCCCATTTAACAATTTGTGCATATTTTGTTTTGTGACATTAGTTACAATTCCTTCAATGTTACAGCACATCTCCCACTTCCTGTCTGAGTTCCCCGTTTCTATTTATCCTTTGTTGCCATCTGAACTTTGATTTGGGGCAAATGCTAGCTACCCTTTCTGCCTCATATGGTTGCTTGTTCTGATGAGTACTTTCCTGAGGAGTGCTCACTTTATAGACCTGTTTGTTTGGCTGAAAGGTATTCCCTGCAAGTGGTTTCAATTCCAGGTTTGAAGGATGTCTAAGGGTCATAGTCTCAGGGGTTACATAATCTCAGTAAGTCTGGCCTTCTGTATGATTTTGAAATTTATTCTACATTTTTCTTCTACTTTGCCCAGCATGATGATCCTGATCAGAGTGGTTGATAGTGGGAGCTGGCACAGTGTGAGACAATAGAGGATTCAGTGTGAAAAATAAAATTTCAACTCTCACTTATAAAGCATGGGAAGAAAAATAAAATGGAGATATATGCTCATATTAAGTAGAAAAATAATGTTTTCTAAGTTTATGTGCATCAGCTGAAAGTTCTATAGTATTAAATTTCTGTGGGATTCCTATTAAATATGCAATGCATTTGCATAAGTATTAAAATAATTCATCATGATTAATTCTATATAGGAAATCTTAACCTTAATCATAATCTGCTATATACTACAATGGTTTGCCAGTATTTCACATTTTATTGGCGCTTTGGTAGAGTTGCAGCTCCTGAAAGCACAAATGTCATATGCATTCACTGTGATTAATGTGGTTCTCAATGATATCTAATCAGGATTAGTCAATTTCACAAAGTGTTACTAAACAATGTACATGTGACAAAAATGTTAAAATTCATACAAATATAAAACTTTGTATGCAACTCTGTTAGCAAGTTGGGTTTCTAGAAAACTGAGAAGGCTTATCCTTGAAGATGGATGCACTGCTCAAACAAAGGCAAAGATAAAGGAAAGGGGACAATACTTTGCCTTTAAATACTTAAAAGATTACAAGAAAACAGTAAGGATAGGATTAGTGGTTGGAAGTCATAGGGAAGTAGATAGCAATCTGATGTTTTGAAATTTCAGAAAAGCAAAACCTACTGAAAAGAAAATGGACTTACTTTATTGGCTCAATGAGACAAGAAGCTTCTTTTTACTGGAAATATTCAGGTTGAGGCAAGATGACCACTTACAAAGACTATTTCAAAGTAATTTTTCCATGTGTTGGAAAAAGCTCAGTTTAGATAACTTTTAAATTCCTTTTAAATATGAGATTCCATAATTTTTTTTCTTAAAAATATCAACAATTCTTTTTTCTTTTGTTAGATTTTGGTGGAGGCTTCAGTGGGAGATGGCTTCACTGGAGACATTGCAATTGATGATCTGTCATTTCTAGACTGTACCCTCTACTCTGGTAAGAGAAAATATTTACCCACACATGAGTTAGCAAAGCTATTTACATGGGGAAAATTGCAGAGAGTGTCAATATTTCTTTTTTTTTTTTTTTTACAAATATTCCAAAATGTACTCATTTCTATTCTGTTTCTCCATTCTGTTAATCCTGGAAAAGATTGTTGTAAATCTTTGCATCTTTCCAAATATAGTTAACAGGTTGAATCACTTATGTCTGTTTCTCATCATCTGCAAAATATTGGGAAATAATGCTTGAAATTAAGCTTTAATTCCATTATATTTGATAGGTTATAATAAACAAAGGAGTCCAGGTGTGGCGCTGTGGGTTAATGTGCCAGACTGCAAAGCTGCAAAACCATTTGAACTACAAAGCCATTTGAACTACAAAGCCGTTTGAACTACGAGGTTGGCGGTTCAAACTCACCAACTCCTCCTCAGAAAACCTATACAGGGTGGCTATGAGTTGAAACCAACTCGAGGACACTTAAAAACAACAACAAATAAGCAAAATGTTTGCATAACAATACATTTGTTGTAATTTTAGCATTAACCTTGTAGCTATCTTCAGTGATAGTTTACTCCTAGGCTATTCTTGAATAGTTTTAAAGACTCTTGTAACCACTTCTTCTCCATAGCACATAGATTAATCCAATAAAAATGACTTCCTGTTCCCATATTTATATTTCTATCTCAACTTCTCCTGTATCTAATAACTACTGACTAAAACTCTCAACCTAAGTGTCTAATAAGCATCATAAAGATAACAATGACAGATGACCTAAACACACACAGGCACATGAACACATGAGACATTAAGTAGTATCATTGGGGCTTACTCATTCTGGACAGCACTCAGTAATCTAGCAGGACTAGATGTCAAACACTTGGAAGTAGGCCTGGACATGCAGGCTGTGAGGCATTTCAATTGTAAGATAAGGTAAAGCACAATCTCCTGTCTGGGCTGATCACAGGCTGGCATCCAACAGTGGTCTTAGGTGTGGTAAACTTAACCTTCAGCCTTGTTCCATTACTTTAGCATTGATTGATTGATTGGAAAAGTACCAGTCCTCTATGGGCAAACTCAGGAGGCTTGGTTCCAAGCCTTTCAGTGGCAGTTTTGAAGACATGTCTCTGTTCCTCCACCTCAGCATCTAAGATGATTGATTTCCTTAACCATTCTGTATAGTGGCTTTCATGGAACTCTTTGGAAAGGCAAATGCTTCTATGAAAGATGAGCAAGAAGAGAATCAGAGTTAAGCAAATTTGCCCTTACCTTTTAATGTCTTTTTAAATTTGTAAATTCTGGATTATCAGTTGCCTGTCAATCCTGTCACTCCTTTACACACCCATATCCCTATCTCCTAATGTGGTGCTGTAGGATAAACACTGGACTGTGAACCACAAGGTCGGTGGTTCAAACCCATTAGTCACTTCTCAGAAAAGCTATACAGGGTCACTATGAGTTGGAACCGACTTGACAGAACTTAGCAACAGCATCCTTATAAATAAGGTGTCCTAGTGGCATAGTGGGTTACATACTAGGTTGTGAACCACAAGGTCGGCAGTGTGAATCCAATAGCTGCTCCCATAAAGATTTTCAACCTCAGAAAGATGTTCTGCTCCCATAAAGATTTTCAACCTCAGAAACTCTACAAAGGATAGCTATGAGTCTGAATAGACTCCCTAGTAGTGGAATCCCTATCAATGTCTATTTCTAATGGTTTAGGTAACTTGGAAAATCTAGTTAGCCATTAATTTTGGATATATCCAGAATGCATCCTTTTAAAATTATGTGAGATCATGTCACCCACTGGTTTAAACATTCCCATCTCATTCAGAACAAAAGCCAAACTTCTTACACTGTCATTGCAGGGATAAAAGACTATCTTCTTTGCATTTTCCCTGGCTTCCTCTTCTACCAATGAGCCACTAGTTCAATTCTTCCAAATACAAAGACATCTTAGTTAATAATCGAGCACTCCAGCCTACCGAAGTCTCAGGGCTTGTATACTTTTTCTCTTCTGTAAAGTACTTCCAGGATATTTGTTTGTCTTCTTCCCTTCTACCTCAGAAACTCAATCCTTCTATAATGAAACATTCCTTCAATGAATATGTACAGTGGTAAATCTAAAAATATTGCTATTAGAGTTCCAGTATGTACATGCATGGGTTTAGTCCAAACAAAAAATTGTTTAAATATGTCTGTCACTGTAGGATAAGCATTGAACTGCTAGCTGCAAAGTTGGTTGTTCAAACCAACCACCCATCCCTCAGAAACCCTATATAGGGCTACTATAAGTTGGAACCTACTCGATATGGCACCAACAACAGTACAATCAATGGATGACTACAGACAAGTTCTTTCAATAATACGCTTGTATTAGTCTTGTTAGGGTGACTTCTAAAAAGAGGATACATTTCATGTCATGGGAGAATAAAGGATTTTGAAGTCAGGGGTAATATCAGTTTTTAAACAAAATTCAAGTAGCCATCTTCTCAAATTATTGAAACTTTGTAATAGGTTTATGGGAATGCTGCCCAAAATAGAACAACAGGATTTAGATGAAACAAGCATTTTATGGAAATTCAGTGACACTTCAAAAATGATCCCAAAGAGGGAAAACCACAAACCTTGGTGAATAAAGAAACTGTGAGTGAAGTCCAGAAACTGGTGGAAGAAGACCCTAGAAATTCCACTGATGTGATAGCTACTGAACTTAGAATTTCTCATGTGCAACAATAATAACTTTTAGAAGGATCAGCATGAGACTGGTCCCTATGAGATAGCTGTTAAAGACATCCCAAATGTCCGAGTTTCCTAAAGTGCTATACTACTCGATAGTCCCTGATATCAACCACTGCTCCTCCCCTCAGTATTCTCCTCGACATACTTGTTGTTGTTGTTGTTGTCAGGTGCCATCAAATCGGAACCGACTCATAGCGACCCCATGCACAGCAGAATGAAACAATGTCTGATCCTGGGCCAACCTCACTACCGCTGTCACACTTGACGACATACTAGGGTTCCACAATTCACTACAAGGTCTCACAGACACATAGGCTATCAAGGAAGTAGCTCACATGGTTGTGGAAGCTGTCAAGTCCCAAATCTTCAGTTCCAGATGTCAATCTGGAGGATTTTCCTAACTCATGCCAAACGGGCTATTGACCAAGGTGGTAGCTGGCAAATCAGGTCAGGCTTCTGACTTGGTCCCAAGAACCAGAGGTCAAATGAAGGCAAGGTTGGTTAGTGAAGCCAAAGGTAACACAGTTCACTCACATCACCAAGATGGGTCATTTTATATACAGCTGGATGAAAAAATTGACTAGGCCCTTTGTTTGATTTCCAAGTTTTTATAATGACAGCTAACCCTGTTAACAGCCACTCATTACTGAATTGTATAATCCTACCAGTATCTTTCCCATTGTCTCTTACTGAGACCCATTAGGAAAAAGTAATTTTGGTCGGAGTTACAAAGACATGGCTAGAGGAAACATATTGAAATAATTCACTACAGTGCAATATGGTTCTGCATTGTCAACTTTAATTGAACTCTTGGCCAACATTTTGCTACATGAGTGCCAGAAGAGTTGTGTAAAGATCAGATTTTTAAGCATGATTGAAGCTAATAAAATGAATTTATGGAACTAATCATAACTAGAGATTAGTCTTAGATTTACAAATACAATCCAAAGAGCAAGATCCATTCAACACATTGTCTTTCAAGAGGATCTGCTGGGCTAGTTAAATTCAAGGACGTGAGCTCAGAAGGTGAGTGTTCTTTGGAATTCCAAAGGGTAAATCTTCATAGATTTTTCTTGAAGGACACAGGACAATCCTAAGGAATTATCAGGAAAAAATTTGCAGGAAAGTGAAAAATGCTTTGGTAAGAAAAAGACTAGGAAAGTTGTGCCAAATAACTTTTTACATCATAGAATTATACCTGCTCATTCTTTGAGGATAGGAAGAACAGCCCTGTAAGAATTTAATTGGGAAATGTTCCCCATTCACCCTATAGCCTTAATCTTGCCCCATCAACTTTATTTTTGTTGCCCAAACTCAAAGAACATCTAAAAGTAACCTTTTGAAGCCCCTCACAAACTTATCCTGGTGTGGCACTGTAGGATAAACACTGGACTACAAGGTTGGTTTGCACTGAAAGGTAGGTGGTTCAAACCCACTAGATGCCTCTCATAAGCCCTATGCAGAGTTGCTATGAATTGGAACTGAATTGAAGGCACTTAGCAACTTATATATTCAATTTTCCATGATTTCTTGACATATAGTTATATATTATATATTTAAGGAGCTCTGGTAGCGTAGTGGTTACGAATTGGGCTGTGAATCTTAAGGTCAGCAGTTTGAACTGCCAGCTATTCCTTGGGAGAAAGATGAGGCTTTCTGCTCCTGTAAAGATTTACAGCCTCGGAAACCCTGTACAGGGTCGTTATGGGTCGGAACCAACTTGACAGCACTTAACAACAACAACATTATAGATATACATGGACTTCAAAAATTCATGGGAAATTAAAATTTAAAAATAATTTAAAAAATATGAACTTTATTTCTCAATGTAAATTCCATCAAGATCTAGACACTTTTTTTTTCCTTCATAGTAATAACGTTTATGTTAAAGTTTTTATTGTGAACTGAGTGATAGTTGGGAAAACATCAGTTTTACACTCATCATTTCATTGCGATGATTACAATCTCCTCCATGCATCATCATTCAACAGTATTTACTTCTGTTCCTTCTGGGTTTTTGTTTAGTTTTGTTTTGGGGGGATGTACACAAAATCACTTAGGAATATATAATTTCAAAAACCAAAGAGCACATTCTTCAAGTCTGCCTCCTGGCCTCCAGCACACAGCCTTTCTCTTTCTTATGTCTAGAGTCCTCAGCTGCTCTATCTCTTCATGTCCTCTTCTCTGCCTCCATATCTGGTGTTGCTACTTCTCTGGATAAGGTCCCACATTCCACTTCTGCTCTTCTCCTTTGAGGGTCCTCTGTTCCTGGACTGTAGATTAAATACTCACCCATTTTGTTACAAAACTTCTACCTTTACAGTTGTGACAGTTATGATTAGTCATGATAACAATTACTACTAAATCGTAAGAATTTTATCCCCATCTCCTTTCACCAGACCAATCTAGACAAGATGAAAACTATTCACTGGTGATTCTACCTTCCCTCACACACTCTGAAACTAAACTGCTTCTTGAAACTTGTAAGCCAGTCACGTTGTACCTTTATAGCCCCCTCATTTTAAATAGTCAATGTCTAAGTTGCCCGTCCCTATCTATCCTGTATACAGAGGGGATAGGTTTGATCCATGATGTGAAGACTCCTTCCCTCTCAGTTGGTATTTTGATCTACTGCATCCATAAGTATAGGTCAAATTCATCCAATTGTAGCAATTTACACTTGTTTCCTTTATCATATATATATATATTTTATCTTCTTCTAATTGAGTTCTGATCATCAAGCCATCAAAGCTAGGTCAAATTTGTACTATCTGCAAGTTTAGGCATCTTTTGCATCTCCCCTCACCTCATATCAACTGGATGTTTCATTGTCAGCTCTAGTCCTCTGTGGCTATGTCCTTGTCCAGGGGCTCAGGAGTTCCCAGGTCTCACTACACTTCAGACCAACCAACCCTTCCTCTGCTCTCTCTCAGCTCCAGGTTGATAGGACTCTAGACAATCTTATAGGGATTAATACCAGGCATTTAGCCCATTGCTAAAGAACTAAGGGTCTGGGGAATTGATCCCTGTCAACAGTTTTGTTTTTTTTTAATTATAAACTAACGAAAAATGGATGTTTTTTATTTAAAAAGATTATCAAGTATAAAGGGGTCAGAAGGAGCCAAATCAGGACCATAGGTGGATGCCTAGTGATTTCCCATTGAAACGCTCACAAAATTGCCCTTGCTTGATGAAAGTAATGAACAGGAGCATTGTTATAGTGAAGGACTCTCTGGTGAAGCTCTCTCAGAAAGCTTTTTCTACCTTAATAATCAAAACTTTGCATAATTTTCCCCAAACAGTCTCATAATAAGCAGATGTTATGATTCTGTAGCCCTTCAGAATATCAGCAAGCTAAATGCATTGAGTGTCCCTGGAAACTGTAGTTATGACCTTTGCTCTTGACTGGTCAGCTGCAGACAAGAGCAGAGCTTTCATTGGGCATTTTAAACAAGCAGAATGAAGAGCTGAAGAATTTCTTCAAAAAGTTGTAATAGAAATTCAAACATAATTTACCAGTATGATCTTGAAGACAAAGAACAATCAAATCACTTCCACCTCTTAGTACACATTGCTTTGATTGTACTGATCTGGGCATAATGGTTTTTGTACCCATCAAGCAGAAATTTGGTTCTACTGTCAGAATTGGATAAATTGGTCCAACTGAGATATCTAAGGCATTGGTGATTGTTTCTGCTGTTTGTCATAGGTCTTCTTCATTTAGGGAATGAATAAGAGTAATTTTGATGTGAATGGTCTGCTACTGCAAGCTTCATCTTCAAAATTGATTTGTCCCTTCTTAAAACAAGTTCTTAATTTGTAAACTGATAATTTTTTTAGTGCATTGTCCTCACAAACTTTTCATACAACATCAATGATTCATCAGTCTTCCACCCAAGCTTCACCATAAATTTGATGTTCTTTATTGCGTTAATTTTAGTATAATTCAGGTTGCTCTGATAGGGACTCTTTTCGCACTGGTGTCTTGTCCTTCTTTCCACTGGCACTAAGTCAATTCCAACTTATAGTGACCCTGTTTAGTATTGTTGAGGTTGTGAATCTTTGTAGGAAGAGAAAGCCTCATCTTTCTCCTATGGAGTGGCTAGTAGGTTTGAATTGAGGACCTTGTGGTTAGCAGTCTGGTATTTATCCTTCAGTGCCACCCAGGCTCCTTTTATCCTTCCTGTTGTTTTTATTGTTAAGTGACATAAGGTTGCTTCTGACCCATAATGACCCTGTACAGGATTTCCGAGAAGCAACTGATGAGCTTGAACCACTGACTTAGCAGTTCAAACTGATTTTGTAGTCCAGCAGCTTAACCCACAGCACCACACCAGGACCCCTTATCCTTCCCAGTAACTCAAAATAGATCCTGTTTAGACATAACAAATTAGTACAAGTTCATTTTAGTAAAAATATTTTGAAATCTATGAATAATTTTTTCATAATATGCATTTCCATGAACTTTCTGAAGATACCTCTATATATCTATGTTGTTGTTAAGTGCATTTGAATTGGTTATGTCTCATAATGACCCTTTAGGGTTTCTGAGGAGTGGCTAGTAGGTATGACTCTCTGACCTTTTGATTAGCAATCTATTGTTTATCCTACAGCACCACAGACTCTATGTGTGTATGTGTGTATTGTTGTTGTTGCTGTTAAGTGTTGTTAAGCCAGTTCTAACTGACAACAAACCTGTATAAGGTTTCCAAGGAGTGGCTGGTGGTTTGAACTGCTGACCTTTCAGTTAGCAGTTCAGTGATTATCCTGCAGCTCTACACCAGGATTCCATAAGATAAGCACTGGACTATGAAGCTAAGCTCAGTGACTCCAGCTCACCAGTTTCTCTGTGGGAGAAAGATGAGGCTTTTTGCTCTCTCAAAGAATTAAAGCCTTGGAAGGCATAGCGCTGTGGGTTAATGCACAGGACTTCAAAGTCCTTTGAACCACAAGGTCGGTGATTCAAGCTCACCAGCCTCTGGAAGCTATGCCATCATTATTTTAAATACCAGCAGGGTCACCCATGGTGGACAGATTTCAGATGAGCTTCCAGGCGAAGACAGACTAGGAAGAAGGAGTGACTAACGACTTCTGAATATTTCATCACTGAAAATCTTATGACTAGCAGAGAAACACTGTCAGATATAGTGCTGGAAAATGAGCCCCTCAGGTTGGAAGGCACTCACAATGCGACTTCTCAAAGTAGAGTTGACTGTGATGACGTGAATGGAGTAAAGCCTGTGGGAGAAAAACCTGTGAGACCTACATTTGCTAATGGGGTACAACTCAAAAGGAAGAGAAAAAGCTGTAAACATGGATGAATCTAGAAAAATTGGAAATTGTCAAAAATGAAATGGAATGCATATACATCGATATCTTAGGCATTAGTGAGCTGAAATGGACTGGTATTAGCCATTTTGAATCTGAAAACCACATCATTTACTATGCTGCAAATCACAAATTGAAGAGGAATGGTGTTGCATTCATTGTCAAAAAGTACGTATCCAGACCAGTCATGAGGTACAACACTGTCTGTGACAGGATAATATTCCATGTGCCTATAGGGAAGACCAGTTAATACCACTGTTATTCAACTTTACACACCAACAACTAAATCCAGTGAGGATGAAATCGATCGAATTCTACCAACTTTTTTCAATCTAAAATTGATCAAATATGCAATCAAGATGTATTGATCATTACTAGTGATTGGGATGCAAAGGTGGGGGGAAAGAGGAAAGAGCCGTAGTTGGAAAATAGGACCTTAGTGGTAGATATGATGCTGGAGATTGCATGATGGAATTCTGCAAAATCAATGATTTGTTCATTTCAAATATGTTCTTTAGACAGCATAAGAGATGACTATACACATGGACCTCACCAGATGGAATATACAGAAATCAAATTGACTATATCTGCGGAAAGAGATGATGGAAAAGCTCCATAGCATCACTCAAAGCAAGGCCAGGGGGAGATTGTGGAACAGACCATCAATTGCTCATATGCAAATTCAAACTGAAGCTGAAGAAAATGTAAACAAGTCCATGAGAGCCAAAATATGACCTTTAATGTATCCCACCTGAATTTAGAGATCATCTGAGGAACAGATTTGATACATTAAACACTAAATACCTAACTAGAAGAGTTGTGGGATGACATCAAGAACATCATACAGGTAGAAGGAAAAGTCATTAAGAAGAAAAGAAAGAAGGAAAAGTTCAAAATGGATTTCAGAAGAGACACTGAAACTTGCTCTCCAGCATAGAGATGCTAAGCAAATGGAAGAAATAAGGAGGTACAAGGGCTGAACAGAAATTCTCAAAGATCAGCTCGAGAAGCCAAATATTAACAACAAAATGTGCAAAGATCTGGAGTCAGAAAACCAAAAAGGAAGAACACATTCAGAATTTCTGAGGGGACCTGAAGAAAAAATTCAAGCTATGACTTTCTTTATTGAAGGATTATCTGGGCACATTGTTGAATGATGCAGAAAACATCAAAAAAAGATGGAAGGAATATATAGATTCACTGTACCAAAAGGAAATGGTTAATGTTCAGCCATTTCAAGAGGTAGCATATGATCAAGTGCCAATTATACTGAAGGAAGAAGTCCAAAGTGCACTGAAGGAATTAGCAAAGAACAAGGCACCAGGAATTGATAGAATAAAAATTGAAAATTTTCAAGAAACGAGGTGGCACAGGAGGCACTTACTCATCTGTGCCAACAAAGTTGGAAGTTAACTATCTGGCCAACTGATGGGAAGTTATCCATGTTTGTGCCCATTCCAAAGAGAGGTGACCCAATGGAATGCGGAAATAATCGGACAATATCTTTGATATCCTATTCGAGTAAAGTTTTACTAAAGGTAATACAGAAGTGGCTACAAGCATACATTGAAAGCGAATGTCCAGAGGTTCAAGTCATATTCACAAGAGGCTGTGGAACGATGGATATCATTGCTGATGTTCGATAGATCTTGGCTGAAAGCAGAGAATATCAGAAAGATGTTTACCTGTGCTTTATTGACTATGCAAAGGCTTTCGTTTGTGGAGCATGACAAGCTATGGACAACATTGCAAAGCATGAATATTCCTGACCACTTAATTGTGCTCATGAGGATTTGTACCTGGATCAAGAGGCAGTTGTTCAAACAAAACATGGGAACACTGAATGGTTTAAAATTTAAAAAGGTGTTCAACAGGGTTGTATTTTTTCACCATACTTATTCAGCCTGTGTGTTAAGCAAATAATCTGAGAAGCTGGGTTATATGAAGAAAAACGTGGCATCAGGATAAGAGGAAGACTAGTTAACAAACTGTGATATGCAGATGATACAACCTTGCTTGCTGAAAGTGAAGAAGACTTAAAATATTTACTGGTGAAGATCAAAGAGCACAGTTTTCTGTATGGATTGCATCTCAATGAGAAGAAATAAAATATCCTCACCACTGGACCAGTAAACAACATTCTTACCAATGGAGAAAAGATTGAAGTTGTCAAGGATATCTTTCTTCTTGGATCAACTATCAACACTCATGGAAGCAGCAGTCAAGAAATCAAACGATGTATTTCAGTAGGCAAATCTTCTGCACAAGACCTTTTTAAAATGTTGAGAGCAAAGATGTCAGCTTGAATACTAAGGTGCACCTGTCCCAAGCCATGGTATTTTCAATAACTTCATATGCATGTGAAAGTTGGACAGTGAATAAGGAAGACCATAGAAGAATTGATGCTTTTGAGTTATGGTGTTAGAGGAGAATATTGAAAGTGCCATGGGCTGCCAAAAGAACCAACAGATCTGTGTTGGAAGAAATGCAACCAGAGTGCTCCTTGGAAGCCAGGATGGCCAGACTTTATCTCTCATACTTTGGACATATTGTCAGGAGGGATCAGTCACTGGATAAGGATATCATGTTTGGTAGGGTGGAGGGTCAGAGAAAAAGAGGAAGACCCCTAGCGAGATGGATAGGCCAAGTGACAGCATCAATGGGCTCAAGCGTGGCAACAGTAGTGAGGTTGGCCCAGGATTGGGCAGTGTTTCGTTCTTCTGTGCATAAGGTCACTATGAGTCGGTACCGACTGGATGGCATCTAACAACAACAATTACATATATATCCACATAAATATTACATATATTTGTAAGTATATATCATTGTTTTTGTTGTTGTTAACTGCCATCAAATAAGTTTTGACTCATCGCGACTCTGTATAGGGTTTCCAATGAACGGCTGGTGAATTTATGTATGTACATATTCTGGTATGGCTCTGTGGGTGAATGCAGTGGACTGAAAACTCAGTCTGAACAGCAAGGTCATCAGATCAAGCTCACCAGCCACTCCTCAGAAACCCTATATAGGGTTTCCATGAGTCAGAGCTGACTTGAAAGCTCTTAAGAAGAACAACAACAATCCTCTAAGTCTATCCACTTCTGAATGTGTCTAGACCTCTGTCTGTTGAATCCGTCCTCTAAATAATTGTGTGCTCTTCAATTTGCATCATATGAAAATGGTAGATTTGACACCCTTGAAGGTCTCAAATTGTGTTCCTTTCAAATGTTCTTAGTGTGTTGAGAACAAAAAGATGTCTGAAGGTCAATATAAGGACTGGAGGGTGGCTGGGGTATGGATTCCCATTGAAATTCACTTATGACAGCCCTCACTATCCTGGAAGAATTAGCAGGTGAATTGTAATGGAAAAAAAATTCCTTGGTGCAGCTTTTCTGGCCTTTTCCTCACCAATGCAGTTTGCTATTTTCTTAAAGTTTGTCCTAGTGAGCCCTTGTTATCATCCTGTGTCCTTAAGGAAAAATCGATGCAAATAACCCCTTTGGCATTCTCCCAGTCACCATAATCTTTAGAGTTGATTTATTTACCTTTTATTTAAGGAACCCAGCAGATCCCCTTTATAGGATAAGCACTGGACTGCAAACCACGAGGTCAGCAGTTTGAGGACACGAGCCACTCTGTGGGAGAAAGGTGAGGCTTTTTGCTCACCCAAAGATTTAAAGCCCCAGGAATCCTATACAGGGTCCCTATGAGTCTGAACTGACTGGATGGTGCTCAACAACAACAATAAACAGGTCGCCTCAGGAGCCATTATTTTGATTAGAAAAATTTTGAAAGTACCCTAACGAGACTAAGACAAGTATATTACTGAACTCCTGGTGTGGTGCTGTAGGATAAGCACTGACTGTGAACCACAAAGTTGGTGATTGAAACTCACTGGCTGCTCTAAAGGAACCTTCTACAGGGTCGCTCTGAGTTGGAACTAACTGAAGGACACTGAACAACATTACTGAGAAAACCTGTAGCCAGCCATCCTGCGATCACACACATGTGTCTAAACACATTTTGTTTGTAAGGACATGTATGAACTGGAACCCTGGTAGCAATATTTATTACTTTCCCTCATATATAACTAGCTGGACTCCTTAGCACAGGTTGGCAGTTCAAATATACCAACCGCTCTATAGAAGAAAGATGAGGCTTTCTGTTTCCACAAAGATTAACAGACTTGGAAATCCTATACAGTATCTATATGAATCAGACTTGACGGCACATAACAATAACAGTAACAACTAATATATGCTAACAATAACAAGCGTCTTCCTCAGCTATCATTTTCTCCTTCTCCAGTATTATTTTTCTTCACAATACCTATCATCCTTATAGTCTGACTTTTATTTATCTCCAGTTAATATCAGCTGTATGAGAACACAGTTTTGCCTACTCACTGATTTTTAATTAAGCAGCGTAAGCATAAGTGTAAGCACATGGTTGTTGTTAAGTGCCACTGAGTCAGTTGTGAGACAGATAAGACTAAGGTTTCTGAAAAATAAATAGTAGTTTTGAACATTGTGGTTAGCAGTCAGTGCTTATCCTGAAATGCCAGACCAGGATACCATGACACAAGGTTTGTTGTTGTTGTTGTTGTTAAGTGCCATTGAGTCAGTGCCAACCCATAGCGACCCTGAATAGGATTTCCAAGGAGCAGCTAGTGAGGTTGAACCACTGACCTTGTGGTTCAAACTCACCTTGCAGTCTAGCATATTAAACCCTAGTACCACACCAGGATGTCATGACACAAGGTAGAAATCAAATATTTGTTGACTTGATGAGTGAATAAATGTAAGCATATAAAAATAAATTCTGTCTGTTGTATGTCTTCATTTACTATTTGAACTTACTATTATTGCAAAAAAAAAAAAAAAAAAAAAGGTGGGGGGAGTTAAAAAATTCATGGAAATGCTATAAAACTAGAAATCAACAATAGTAAGACCAAGAAAATAAAGTCGAATACATGAAAACTGAATAACACCCTGCTGAAAAGCAACTGGTAGCAGAATAAATTGAACGTGAACTCACCAAGTTCCTATAAAAAAATGAGAACAAAAACACAACATACCCAAATCTTTGGAACATGGTGAAAGTGGTACTGAGAAGATAATTTATTGCAATAAATGTGCACATCCAAAAAAGAAGAAAGAACCAAAATTAACACATTAACACAGTATCTGCAACAATTAGATACAAACCAACAGAGGGAACCTGCAGTCACCAAAAAAAAGAGAATTAATAAAGATTAGAGCAGAAATCAATGAAATAGAAAACAGAAAAACTATACAAAAATCAACAGGACAAGAAGCTGGTTATCTGAAAGGATTAATAAAATTGAAAAGCCACTGGCAAACCTAACAAAAGAAAAGAGGGAGAAGACACAAATAACACACATTAGAAACCACATGGG
>NW_006408655.1:2833289-2835164 GCF_000296735.1 Chrysochloris asiatica
ATGGGCACAGAACCTGAACAGACACTTCACCTATGAGGAGCTATGGGGAGCCAACAAACATATGAAGAAATGTTCATGATCACTAGCCATTAGAGAGATGCAAATCAAAACAACAATGAGATATCACCTCACACCAGCAATGACAGTGAAGATCAAAAAAGTAGAGGACAATAAATGCTGATGAGACTGGGACCCTCCTACATTGTTGGTGGGATTTCAAAATGGATCAGCCACTCAGGAAAACAGTATGGCTCTTTCTCAGAAAGTTGGAAATAGAAATACCTTATGATCCAGCAATTCCTCTACTAGGTATTTATCCACAAGAAATACGAGCGATATCAAGAGTATACATATGCACACCAATGTTCATAGCAGCACTATTTACAATAGCAAAAAGATGGATCAATAGATATTGGCAGCCTAAGTTCCCATCAATTGAAGATTAGATAAACTGTGGTACATATGCACAATGGAATATTATGCTACCTTGAAGAATAGCAAGGAAGTTACAAACCACCACAGAATATGGATGAACCTTAGACATTATGTTGAGTTAAATTAGTCAGTCACAAAAGGAGAAATACTGCATAGGACTATTATTATAAAAGCTTTAGAAAAAGTACAGACCAAAAAAATAATGTTTGTTACTCAGATGTAGGGGGTGGAGTGAAGGGAGGGAGAGGAAGGCGGAGCACAGGGTAGAGAATAGACACCTTATAGTTGGGGTGCTGGGAGGGGGGCAATGCACAATAGGGGAGAGAGGAATGGGAGAACAAGGCAGATGGGAGAATATTTAGGCAGGTTTGCATGGGTTAAGTGGGACAGAGGTAAATAGTGATTTATGCTCAACCTTGGAACAACAGGGTTTTGGGATACAGGGATTGAGGCTTGGTTTGAATGGCTAAAAGAGGGGAAATAATGTTAAGATGCTTAGCTGTCTTTTGAGTCTTTGTTTCCCTTGCTTACTATTGTGAACTATACACTTGATGGAGAGATAAACGAGTAGCCAGAAACATCACCGTAGAAAGCTTGTAAGTCCGTCTTCAGCCTAAAACTTAGTGGAATTCATAAAATGGGGTAGAACTTGCCCAGTGAAGCAGTCTTCCTGTGGAGTCTTTCCTTTATATAAGATAGTAGGTGGAATCCTGATTCTCATCCAGAATCTCCTGAGGTGGGAAATTTCCACTTGAAAGGACAAGCAGACCAGCCAGAAGCTGCTCAAAGAATAGAAGATACTTCTTGAAAGAAAGTCCATCACGAAAAATAAAAAGCAGTAACAGCAATCTGATTTACTACTAAAAGAGCAAGCAAGTTGTTCTCTGGGGAGCCATAAAGGCAAGTCGTCAGGTACCCTCAGGGCAAACCCCCTTCCAAAGCTGAGTCTCAAGGGGAATACATAAGCAGGCATATGGTCCTGCTGATGACCATGTGGGTCTACCAATAAGGGGAAGTGAGGTGAACCAACAATGAATTTGTGAACTAATCTGACAACGTTCATTAGACTCCTGTCAACCTGGGTTGAGAACTGGTTGTCTAGCAGTATAATAAGAACTTGGAACTCCTGAGTCCATGGACAGGGACACAGCCACAGAAGACTAGAGCAGAGAGTGAAGCTTCCAGCTGATATGAAGTAAGGGGAGATGCACAAGAACACCCATACTTGCAGGCAGTACCCATTTGTCCTGACTTTAATGGCTGAATGATCAGAACTCAACTAGAGGAAGAAATAAGAGGGGAAAAAAAGAGTAATTTACTACAATTGGATGTACTTTACCTATACTTATGAATTTAGTAGCTCAAAATTAGGAACAAATCTTTACAGTGAGGATCATTCCCATCTCCTTGGTACACAAGGTTGACAGGGACAGACAACTT
>NW_006408655.1:2835893-2847158 GCF_000296735.1 Chrysochloris asiatica
AGTTACATGGCAGAACATCAGTTTTGCACTCATACTATCGTATTTTGTATCATTGCAATGATTACAATCCCCTCAATGCATCACCATTCAGTAGTATTTGCTTTGATTCCCTCTGTTTTTGTTTTGATTTGTTATAATGTACACAAAAACAGGAATATATAATCATTTCAACTAAAGGACGCATTCTGCAAGCCTGCCTTCTGGGCACTAGCACTCTGCCTTTCTCTTTCCATGAGTATAGAGTCCTCAGCTGCTCTCTCTCTCTGCATGTCATTATCTCTGCCTCCATCTCTGGTGTTGTTGCTTCTCTGGGTAGGGTCCCACATTCTGCTCATGCTCTTCTCCCTTAATGGTTCTAGGGTCCTCTGTTCCTCATATGTATGATTAACTACTATCCCCTTTATGTTACAAAACTTCTACCTTTACAGTTGTGAAAATTACAATTAGTCATGATAACAGTTACTCACTATAGAATCATCAGAATCTTATTCCCATCTTCTTTTCACCAGACCCATCTAGACAAGATGAATACTATTCAGTGGGAGTCTACCTTCCCCTGCACACTCTGAAACTAAACTCCCTCTTGAAAACTTATAAGCCAGTCATTTTGTGCCTTTGTAGCCCTCCCATTTTAGGTACCCAATGTTTAGGTTGCCTGTCTCTATCAAACCTGTGTACAGAGGGGATAGGATTGACCAGTGATGTGATGCATTATCTTTCAATTCCAGTTCTCCACAAACCTTTAGAAACTCCCTCTTATTAAGTACTTTTCTGTGCAATACATATGTTATGTATCAGTCAGCATTTGTAGAAAGCCAAACCCAGTGGCATATCAACACAAATATTTACTTCTTTCTCTCAAGTGTATGGGTTGTTGTTGAACAGTGACAACAAAAATGAGCATTTCTTGCTCATAACTCAATATAATTCTATGTAGCTCCAAGCTATATGTTATGTTGTTACTTTTGATATGTGTTATCCATCAGCTCCGACTTAGAACAAAACAGTACCCAATCCTAGACCTTCCTCACAATCATTGTTATGTTTGAGCTCATTGCTGCTGCCACTGCACTCCATATCTTTGGGGGCCTTCCTTTTTTTTGCTGACCCTCCACTTTACCAATATCCTCCTCCAGGGACTGATCCCTCCTGATAATATATTTCAAGTATGAGAGACAAAGTCTGGCCATCCTGGCTTCTAAGGCTCCAAGCAAAAAAGCTCATAGAAAAAAATGAATGAAAAGAGCCTGGGATTTTTCCACAAACTTTGTATAGCACAAAGTTCCATATGTCCTGTCACTATGGAACCAAGTCTGCGAGACCTAGTCTCCATCTGGGATATTCTGTTGTTGGATCAGAGGTGGAGAAAGCATCATACTTAAAACTTTGTTTGGAACATAGTGTACATCATGTCTACTCATGCTCTGCTGGTCAGAGTAAGTTATAATTCATGTTTAACCATGGAACAGGCAACTATTTTCCATATACAGGAAGCTTGGCAGGGCTGGTTGTTGTTAGCTGCCATCAAATCAGTCCCTGACTCAATGAAATGTCATGCACAATGGAAGAAATGCTGCCCAGCCCTTTGCCACCCCCAGGACCATTAGGATCTGATCACTGAGAACAACATAGAGTTTTCATCAGCTGATTGCAGACTTGGATTAGCCGGCCTTTCCTCCTAGTTTATCTCAGTCTGGAAATGCTGCTGAAACTTGTTTAACATCATAGCAACACACTAACCTCCCCTGAGGATAAGGTTGTGGGCATACATGAGGTGCCTTGGTTGGGAATCAAACCTAGGTTTTCTGCGTGGAAGGTGAGAATTCTACCACTGAACCTTCATGTCCCCACCTGATAAGGGTTGTTGCTGTTAAGTGCCATCGGGTTTATTCCCATTCATAGCAGCAACCCTGTATAGTGTTTTGAGGAGTGGCTGATGGGTTTGAATCACTGACCTTGCAGTTCAAATTGAACTTACAGTTCAGTGCTTATTCTAGAGCACCATGCTAGGATTCCACCTAACATGGGCAGGGAATATATAAAACTCTTACAGGAGAGGGAGCTGATAAATGGATTTAAAAATACAACCTTTACTCATATGTATTATCTGTGTATTATCGTACATCACCTGTAAGAGTCTAGAAAAGTGTCTGGTCCATGGTAGGTGAATACATGCTGAATGCTGTATAACAGGGATGCCTTTTATTTTTAGATCAGTATCATGGAGCAAAGTGAGAGAGAGATAGCCTTTCACCGTTAAGCAGCCATACAGTGAAAAGCACAGTGTCTGGTTTGGGGGACCATAATGTTAAACACCATTATTGTACTGCTCATCAAATATACCAAGCCTGCCAGGAAGAAGCTATCATTTTCACTTTACAGTTGTTTAAAGTGTAACTCAAAAAGGATTCGAGACTTGGCTGAGAATATACAGCTAGTGGCAGGAATGAGATTTCACCTAAACTGGTCTGATGTCAATGCCTTCAGCTTTCCACACAAAACATCTCAGTCCTGAGCCCAGGGAACACGACAGTGACCCCAGAGGTACAGGAGAACAGAAAGAACAAAGAAAGCACACACAAGTCGCCATTGCTGCCAGACTGCTGCTCTAATTATCCTGTTAAATGCATTTTGTGGCTGATGGTTCCAGTGCAGTGGGAGGAGAGCTGGCAGAGGCCTAGGCAGAGCTGGGAAATACCAGTTACAGACTGTTAATCTCCGTTTTCTCGTTCCAATTTTGGAAGGAAAAATACACGGATGGAACTTTAAAGCTGCTTAACCTGTGTGATTTTTGTGTTAGGCTTCATAACAAAAAGATCATTGGGCTGAAACCATAAAGCCTATTGAAGTCTTGGGTTTTATTAAAAGAGTTTCATGTGATTTTGCCATAAAATGAATATAAAAATAAATATCAGGGCTCTTGCAAATATTGGTATGAATGCATATCAATTTTTTTTTTTTTTCTTGATGCTGTAGTATAACTACTGGACTGCAAGTTTGGTTTGAACCACATGGTCGTTGGTTCCAACTTACCAGTCACTCCTCAGAAATCCTATACAGGTCTGCTATGTGTAGGAACTGACTTGATGGCACATAACAACAACAAAAATATGTTAGCTGAGATAGGATTGGTATTAATTATGTTCACTTACAGACACTGCTTTGCTTTCAGTATCAACTGATTGCCTGCAATGTTTTCCCCTGCGTCAATAAGACAAAGTAAAATAAATAAAAACCAACAGGGCATACAGAAAAACAAACACCCAGGTTATGTTTTTTGCATTGCCTATTATGTAGAAATTGCTCACTTACCTATCATTTTTATTTTATGCAAAAAATTGATAGAAAAGGAGTAGATCTTTACCCCCCTGAATATCTGAAAATCTGTTAATTTTTGTGAGAGCAGAAAGCCTCATTTTTCTTCTGCAGAGTGGCTGATTGGGTTGAACAGTTAACTTTGTAGTTAGCAGTCCAGTGTGTATCCTGTAGCACCACAACCAAACTATACATGAAGGAAAATTTAAGAAATATTGCTACTGTGGTTCCAGTTCATACATGCATCAGTTTCTTACAAAATAAAATAAAATAAAATAAATGTGTTTAGTGCAGTACCAGGCAATGTTTCATTCTGTGACATATAGGGTCTCTATGGTTTGAAACCAACATGACAGCACCTAACACGTCTGTGTGATCACTGAATAGCTGCATGCAGGTTCTCTCAGTAATATACTTGTCTTAGTCTCATTGCTGTTGTTGTTAAGTGCTGTCAAGTCGATTCTAACCCATAGTGACCCTGCTTCCGAGGAGCAGCTGGTGAGCTTAAACTGCCAACCTTGTATTCAAACTGCTTTGCAGTCTGGTGCATTAACCCACAGCGCCACACCAGCAGGACATATCCAAAGAAGGTCTGATCAGAATAGTGGCTCCTGAGGGGATCTGTCTATTGTTGTCCCTTTGAAGACGAAGATTTGCCTGACCCTACTCATGGTACTTTCAGTAGCCTCATATGCATATGAAATTTGGAAAATGGATAAGGAAGACCATAGAAAACTTGATGCATTTGAGCTATAGTGTTGGACAATCATATATTAAAAGTATCCTGGATTGCCATAAGAACAGTCTGTGTTGGAAGAAGTACAGCCAGAATGTTACTTAAAAACCAGGATGGCGAGACTTCGTCTCTCATACTTTGGACATATTTTCAGGAGGGGTCTGAGGAACATCATGCCAGGTAAAGTAAAAGGTCAGCAAAAAAGAGGAATACCCCAACAAGATGTATTGGCCCAGTGACAACAGTAATGGGCTCAAGCATAGCAATGATTGTGAGGATGGCCCAGGACTGGGCAGTGTTGTGCATGAGGTTGCTATGATTTTGAACCAATTTGAAGGCACCTAACAACAACAAATCAACTTATCTCTACTTGATACCTTCCAGGTTTTTTTTTTTTTTTTAAGTTTTTATTGTGAATTGAGTGCATCAGCTTTACACTCCTCCTACTCATCCTATCGTATTTCATTTAATTTTCTATGTTTCTCTTTCTTTTCCATCTTTTTTTTTTTTTTTTTTTAATGACACCAATATTCTGTACTAACCTAGACTTGGTGTCCTGATGTGGTTCTGTAGGCTAGGTATTGACCTGCTAACTGTAAGGTCAGCAGTTCAAACCCACCAGTCACTCCTCAGAAACTCTTCACAGGGTCACTATGAAGTGGAACCTAGTCAATGACACTTAACAACAACTGAGACTTACAGTTCCATAGCATCTTTGTTGTTCCTCATGAATTTACAAAACTCCAAAATATTTCTCACGTTTATTGTTTTTTCCATTACCTTCCTTTTGACTTTGGTTGAAAATAATTTTGACATGAACTGTAAACTTTAAAGCTTTTTAAATGCAAATGTTTTTTTTTTTTTCATCCCAACAAGTTTTATGACATAAACTTAATTTCTTTTGACTGTGTCCTAGAAAGTCATCATTTGCTATTCCAGAGCTATCCTAGCTTCTTTCCTAACTTCTAGTTTTAAATTTAATTTCAAAATTCACTCTCAATTGTGCATTATATATGCCTAGCTTCATTACTTTGATGATGTAGATTGTTATTTTAAATCTAATTAAGGATGATACTAGAGGAAAGACAATCTACGCAAATTAATTACATCTTTGAGAAAGGAGGAAAAATTAAGTGTTCTGTAAAACCCTGATTCTCTGTGTCACTATATGATATTTTGCCCATTCCCAGGGTGGCTAATGGAGGTCAATAATCACCAAGCTCAACAGCTTGCTCCTTGAACACTATTTGAGTTGAAACCATACAGTTTAAGATTCTTAGAGTCGATTTCTTAGTAGGAATTGCCTGCAGAAATTCAGATTTAAAAATAAATATCCCAAAGATAGTATTTGCTTTGGGTTATTCCTTACCTCCTCCATCAGTAAATCAAGGAATAGATTCTTTTTAGCAGAACACATACAAAAATAAAAAACAAAAAGGAATTTTATTTCTTATAACATATCATATTATTAGTGAAATCAGTCAAGAACTAAAAAAGAACTTTGTTTCTTAGAACACAGTTTACTGGGGAGGTATTAGCATTGTTTGTTGAAAGTAGCAGTAATTATCACAACACACTGTTTGCAGACTGAAAAAATAAATACTATTTAATTTTCATACCTTTAAAATTTTCAGAATTTAGCATGCATACTAGAATTATAATTTGTTAGAATAATTAATTATTAGAACTAATGTTAAGGTATCATTCATTGGTTTATTTTTTTCACAAGAAAATTGTTACTGAAGTGTTGGCATATCTTGCAACTGATAGTGCCTTACAATTTAGAAAACTATGTGATAACTAATATCAATTTATTTTATAAATGATACATTTTGCAAATTTATAAGATGTCTAATAATAACTTGGAGTTTTGGAGTGCTACTATAGGATAAACACTGGACCACAAGCCAGTTTGAATTGCAAGACTGGCAGTTGAAACCTACCAGTCACTCCATAGAAAGCCTATACAGGGGCACTATGATTTGGAACCGACTTGAAGGCACTTAATAACAACAACAATAGCAATTTTGATGATTTTCTTTGCCCTCACTAAATGTGTTTTGTCATTGTTGATAAACTAAGTGACTTGAATATATGAAGAAGAATTGAGGCAATCCAACTGTGGTATTGTCAAACAGTGGATGGCCAGAAGGATGAACAAATCAGTCTTAGAAGAAATCTGACAAGATTTCTTTAGAAGATCTCTTTAGAAGTTAGGATGCAGAGACATATTATCAGAAAAGACCAATACCTAGAAAAGTACATTAGTTTGGGTCATGTAGAAGGTCATCAAAAAATGAGGGAACCCTCAATTAGATAGATTGACACATTTGCCCCCACAATGGACTCAAATGAATGGACAATCAAGGGGATAGGCCAGGACCGGGCAATGTTTGTTCTGTTGAAAATGTCACTATATATCAGAGCTGACTCTACTAGTGACTAACAACAGCTTCATGAGCCTTAACATACCACCAGTTTTATTTTTAAAGACTTACTTATTCAGATCTGTCTTCTTTCTGCAAAAAGTAATATGAGAATGAATAAAAAGGCAAGGGGGAAATTGTGAGTATTCTTGGGTTGGCTTTTAATATATCACTCCTAGCTTTTCACCTTTTAATACTAAATGGCATAATTTATCTAGGCGTACTGGTATGGCGCTGTAGAATAAGCATTGGACTGCAATGTCGGTTTCAAGTGCAAGGTCAGTAGTTCAAACTCACTAGCCACTTCTTGGATACCCTAGACAGGGTTGTTAGGAGACAAAACTGACTTGATGGCACTTAACAACAGCAACACATAGTGTATCCAGTTATGTTTGTTTCAGAATAATGCAGTACATAAATATACTTGTATTGAGATTCTTCTTTCCTCTATATTTTTTTCTAAAGGAAGGATGGACTCTGAAGAATATACCAGATTATTAGAAATATTTATGTTTTAATAGAAGAGATCAGGAGTCCTGATGTGGTGCTATAGGAGAAACACCAGACTGCAAACTTCAAGGTTGGCATTACAAACCCGCCAACCACTCCTTGGGAACCCTATGCAGGATCACTATGACTTGGAACCTAGTCACTGGCAGTTTGCAACAGCAATAATAAGAGATCTGAGCAAACGTCAGAAATTTGAAACTTACTGCTTGCATTCTTAAAGAATTTCTTTGATAATAATGTTATGAAATGATTTCACATTAGGATATATGTAAGAAAAAAATGGTTCATCCAAGGAGCCTTGGTGTGGTGCTATGGGTTAATGTGCCAGACTGCAAAGCCATTTAATTGGCAAGGTCGATGGTTCAAAATCACCAGCGGCTCCTTGGCAACCCTATACAGGGTTGCTGCGGGTTGGAATTGACTCAACAGCACTTAACAACAACAATAGTTCATCCAACATGCATTTTCATTTTGAAACTAATGTCAAAAAGAAACTGAAAACAAAATTAGACAAGTAGCTACCTTAACCTATTTTTAATTAAAGAATCATGTTTTAGTTGAGGGAAATGATGAGTATCCAAAATGGAGAAGGCTATTAAAATACTTACATTTCAGCTTGAAAATGGTCCGCCTGCTGCTGTTATTGTAACTTTCAAATATAGCGGAATGTCTGTAAAGATGGAAAATGTGTTGTGCTACCTGAAAAATTTCACTAAGCCAATGTGTTAAAACAACACTATTTCAAAATAGTTGACTTGCTGTTGGAGACAGAAGCCCATACTACACAATATTACTGGTAAACAGTTGAATTGCAGTTGTTATAAATCATAGCTAAAGAATAACTGTGTTTTAGTAAAATCTATTCCTCATAGAAAATAGTTCTAGCAGAAGCACTTTAATAAAATCTTGTTAAATGTAATACAATCATGGTTGTTATTACTTGCAGGTATAACTCTCTGTTATTGTATTAAATGCAGTAAGAAAAATGCATCCTTTCCCCATGGAGCTACTGATATTTTAGAATTTTCAAAATTTATAGTGATTGATTGTGTTTAAACCCCAAGTAAATGTTTAGAGTTCTAAATTAAATATATTTTTTAACATCAGAACTCATAGGGCAAACATATATACATTGTTACCTAGAGACAGATAAAGACCAACTATGCATATGAGCCAAGTAATCCATGCAGCTGTAATATACACAAAGCTGGAAATAATTTATCAAGGTTTTTGGACATTAAACTGTTGCTTTTATTTGCTTAATTATAAATGCAAAAAATGACAGTAAAAAGGAATTCCAGTAAAAAAACAAGTCAGATAATCTGTCTTTTCTGTAGCACACTGCATTAATATAATCTTATAACAAAAAATTCATATTTGTTATAAGAAATTTACCAAGCAAAATACTAGAACACTGTGTCCATCTGGAGTCCGAGCCTTCTACCTTAGAGAATCTTCCAGGAGACAGTGAGCTGATAGATTGGTCTCCCTTTGATTTAGGGATGTGTGAAGAGATAAGATCAAACCTGACTCATTTCTGCTGCTTACTTATTGAGTGTAAACCTCAGCCATTTGTATTTCATCTTTGCAATTTTTTTTTAAAGAAACTTAACTCTGTTATTGTTAACAACTTCAGTAGTATTCTAAGCAATTCTAGGCAAACAGTTATGGACTTACTCTTCTAGTTATTTTACTACTAAAAGTTATAAAATGAAATTATATTACTCACTAAAATAAGTCCATATATTACATATATTAATTTCTATCATTATTTGAGTTAAAAGCATTGTATAGAAAACACTACTGTAAGTCATTGCAAAGTAAAGTAAGTTAAATTTGTGTTTTTAAGATGAAAATCTTAAACAATCTATGAAGGTACAAGAGTGTCAGGAATTTTGCAATCCTTGTCATCCCCTAGTCCCCAAACAATGCCTCAGCCAAAATACGCTTCTGGGCTCTTCTATTACTTCTACACAGCAGATGCACAATTGCAGTTCCTTTTCCCAATAACAGCACCATTTCAGAAATTTGGCTTGGAAGTAAGAAACTGTTTTCTCAATTTGCCCTTTTGGTTCTCTCAGATGTGGCACACAAAGGATTTACTTACTTCTTTGTAATAGTAAAGAGTAATGATGAAAGGAGAAAGGATTACAGAATCTTACTAGTTCTTTTTAAAGTAATGGCCCTCATTAAATATAATATAGTTCCAGAACCCTTTTTGAGATAGAAAAGGACTCATCTTTCCTTTAATTTATGTGTGTGGACTCATCTGCCTCCTTTTCCTAAGAAAGACAGAGAATATCTATCATGTTGTTGTTGCTGTTAAGTGCCATCTAGTCAATTCTGAGTCATAGTGATCTTATACAGGGTTTCCAAGGAGCAGCTGGTGGGTTTGAACAGACTGAGTAGATTGATGATGTCTAACCAAAAAAAGAGTTTTAGTAGAAATCAGGCCTAAAGGTGCAGTTACGACTTGTACTTTTAATCATATAGAAGACCAGATTGCCTGACCATTGTAACACTGCATATACGTAGAAATACCAGGTATAATATGCATTCATTTAAATGTCACATTCATTTTAAAAAAGAGAATTCCTGCTGGTAAAAACAAAGATGTTGTTGTTGTTGTTGTTGTTATGTGCTGTGGAGTCGATTCCGACTCATAGCAACCCTGCACAGGGTTTCTGAAGCTATAAATCTTTACAGGAGCAGATAGCCTCATCTTTCTGCTCCCGTAAAGCTGGTATTTTCAGACTGCTGACCTTGCGGCTCGCAGCCGGATTCATAACCACTACACTACCAGAGTTCCTTGAAGTCATGGAAAAATAAGACAGAACGCATGCTGTAGCTATCAGAGTTAGAGAGTAAGAGAATATGGAGTAGAGAAGAGGGAGTAAAGAAGGACGAGGAATTCCAGAAATGGTGTACTACCCCTGGGCTCAGATGACCACTGAGGGTCTTGGTAGAAACAATCAAAATCATTCCAGAAGGACTCTTCTACAAACCAGCTGTCCAAGAATTCTCATCAAGCCCAGCTCATAATAAAAATGATTATAAAACACACAGAAAAAAAACCCAAAAATCTATCATAGAAGTGAATCAACAGATGCCACACATATTAGAATTTAAGAGAAAAAAAAAAAAAAAACCCAAAAATCTATCATAGAAGTGAATCAACAGATGCCACACATATTAGAATTTAAAACCTCAAAAATTACAGCAAAATTTTGGGAAAAGCGTAAAATGAACATTAAATATTATCACAATAAACATAAAAAATTATCCCTAAGGTCTGACTTCCTGGTGTTCATGCTCAGTGTTTCAGGCTCCTCCCACATTGTAACCAGAAGGATTTTGTGGCAGTGACAATTTGTGGTTTCTAAAGCAAGATGTGTCTCTTCTCTTGAATCATTCTGGGAAATACACTTAAGCAGTTATATGTAGAAAATCCAGGAACTAAGGCCTCCTGCCAACAGCCAGCACTATTTTGCCAGGCGTGTGAATAAGACACTTTGGAAGCAGATCCTCCACCTAAATCAAGTCTTCTGATGATTGCAACCTTGGCGGACATCTTGACAGTAATCTTATGAGTCTCTGAACCAGAACCACCAAGTTAATCTAGACTCCAGAAACTGTATAAGATAATAAATGTCTATTATTGTAGAATGGTAGGATTGGTGCCATTGTAAAAGAGCTGTAACTATAAATAGGGAGTAGGAAATCTTTCATTTTAGGAACAGACAATTGTAGGATCATCAAGAAGGAAGAGTATGAGTGGAGCGTGAGATCTCTGCCTAGAAAAGCAGCAACAGCAGAGACTTGGCTGTGTGCCTGCAGGCAGAAGACTGGCTGGCAGAAGGTACCCTTTGGACATTGAAATGACTATATGTAGTTTTTGTTTTATAAGTGTACAGCAAATATTGTTGCCTCGTTCATTTGTATAATATAAGATGTAAATTAGGAACCACAACGAGGAAGTAGGATAAACGTTGCAGGAAAGGGATCACAGTCACTAAGATAAAACAAAGTACATAGTTTGCTGAGTTTAGAGCTGATGATCTTGTCTGTAAATGTTCACTCAATTCACAATATAAAGGTAAAAAAAAATGCTAGGGTTGGGATAATTTGTTGTACAAAAATATAAAATTAGAACAAAGTAATTTAAAATATTAAAGCTGGAACTTATGTTCTGAGAAAAAAGCAGGGAATTGTTACAAAGAAAATAGCAGTCAAATTTAGAAATATGAGGGTAAGTCAAAAGGTATTGCTAGTAGGATT
>NW_006408655.1:2847658-2861690 GCF_000296735.1 Chrysochloris asiatica
GGAACACTCTAGCTGCACTTCTTCCAACACAGATCTGTTGGTCATTAGGATGCATTTAAGGCTGGAAAGACCTCAAAAATGAGCCAAAAGAGGGAAGACTGTGCCTGAAGTATAGAAACTGATGTGAAAGACCATATAGAATTACCATTGATGTGATTGAAGTTGGAATTCTACCTGGCTCAGCATTTTCAGTTTTAAGAGAACATTTTGGTCTCAGCAAACTTTTGGCTTATAGAGTGAAAGAAGTGTTATATGAAGATCAGCTAGCTCAAAGAGCTGACCTTTCCATCAGTCTTTTAGGCAAGATCAAAACCAATAAAGATTATTCTATGGAAAGAATCATAACTGGGGATAAAACTTAGGTTTATAAATATGATCAAGAGTGGAAAGTTCAATCCAAACAGTACTTCTGAGTCCCCACTGAATAGGTTTTATCTTGTCTAGATGGGTCTGGTGAAAAGAGATGGGGATAAGATCCTTATGATTCAATAGTGAGCCATTGTTATTATGACTAATTGCAATGGTCACAATTGTAAAGGTAGAAGTTTTGTAACAAAAACGGGGAAGTAGTTAATCTTACAGTCCAGAAACAGGACCCTAGGAACATCAAGGTAGACACATGAAGGGAAAGTTGGACCCTATCTAGAGAAGCAGTGACACCAGAAATAGTGGCAGAGATGATGACATGGAGAGACAGAGCAACTGAGGACTCTAGACTTAACTGAAGCTCCAAAACTAAACAACATTTTATTGCAAAGCACCTATTTGGTGTTTACTGCAATACTTACTAATATTTGTATATAGTCACTATTCTGAGAATTTTACAATGTTAACTCATTTAATTACATAATCACTTAAGGAAATGGGTATAAATATAGTATACTGTTAGGTAAAATGCATATGTAGAAAATGATAAAAGCAATGAAGAAAACAAAATTCAATACTGATTATCTGAATAATGGGAGTATAGAATAAAAAGGCAAAATTTGGTTTATTTCACTAGTGATAGCTCTATGGTTATTCTTTTAAAACTTGTTCTTTTAATCAAACATATGCCTCTATGAAATAGGAACCAACTCGACAGCAGTAAACAACAAACAATGTATTTTATATTTATTCTGATAAATGTATTGTTGTTTAGTGCCGTTGAGTCAGTTCTGACTTATAGCAAACCTGTATATTGTTACCAAGGAGCAACTTTGTAGTTAGCAACCCAGTGCTTGTCCTACAGTGCTACAACAAGACCTTACATATGTATAATATATTTTATAATTAAAATGTAAAATAATAATTATGAAAAATTTGTAGGGTTTAATAGATTAATGGTTCAAAAACTGGACACTCATCTAAGACATAACTTTATATTCTTATAAAAATTAATATATAATAATTAAGTCCAGATGAGTTAAAGATCTATAGCTGAAAAAGGAAAAAGTATCAAAGTTTGATGAAAGTTATAGAATATGTCTATGATATTGGAATAGCGAAGGATTTTTTTTTTTTTTTTTTTTTTTTTTTTTTTTTTTTAGTTTTACTTTAAAGTCACTTCCAAACTGTAAAGAAAGTTAATGACACATTAGAAGACACTGAAATCTTTTATTGCCATCCAGAAGTTAAGGTGTCTCAGACTCTTCTCACCTGCTCCTGTTTATCTGTGTAGACTGTTAGAGTCCTGGTGTGGCGCTGTAGGGTAAGCACTCAACCACAACCTCGGTTTGAGCCACAAAACTCACCAGCCACTTTTCAGAAACCAGGTCTCTATGGGTCAGGACCAATTTGACAGTACTCAACAACAGCAGCAATCGATTTCCCACTTTGAGAAAGAAGGCATTTTCCACCAAATCACCTCTAACTCTTATATACCTCTGTCCTCGAGGATGACATAATCATCCACTTATAAATCCAATTCAGAAATCTGGAGTCATTCTTAATTCACCTCTCATGTGGCAGAGTATCTTTTCCTTGGTCCTTGTCTCTCCTTGTAGATTGAATTCCTGGTCTCTCTTCACTCTCTTATTTATTCCTTTACAGCATGGGTAGGAAAATTTTTTTCTGCCAAAATTTATAACCTCATTTGAGTACCATACAAAATTATCAACTTAAAAATTAGACTGCTGTATCTGGTCAAACATTTAATTATCTCACCCCTAATGTGATGGCTGGAGTCATGGAGTGGTGCTGAGGGTTAATGTACCAGACTGTAAAGCCGTTTGAATTGCAAGGTTGATGGTTCAAGCTCACCATCTGCTACTCGGAAACCCTATATAGGATTGCTATGGGTTGGAACCGATTCAACAGCACTTAACAACAACAAATTGTGATGGCTGGAGTCCTGGATTGTTGGTTTGAACCACAAGGTTAGCAGTTCAAGCTCATCAGTTGCTCCTCAGAAACCCTATAAAAGGTTGCTATGGGTCAGAACTGACTCAACGGCCCTTAACAACAACAATGTGCTGGGAGGAGATCTGGTTTGGTGCTGTGGGTTCATGTGCTGGACTGCAAGGTCAGTTTGAATCACAAGGTCAGCGATTCTAGCTCACCAGCTGCTCCTCGGAAACCCTATACAGGGTCGCTGTAAGTCAGAACGGACTCTACAACACTTAACAATGTGATGTCTGGATTCCTGGTGTGGTACTGTAGCATAAGGACTCAACTGCAAGGATGGTGATTCAAACTCCTCAGGAACCCTTTTCAGGGTAGCTATGAGTAGGAACTGACTCAACACCACTTAATAACTATAACACCAAGAATGTGATGGCTGGAACTGCTCTACAGAGAAAGAATAGCACAATAGTGTTGGTGAGTTTGGAAGGAGAAAATGATCATGCATTTCTACCTATCATTTTCGAACTAACTAGATCTGCAGGATGCAGGAATCATAAAATTCAGCATTAGAATTCTGCTTCCTCAAAGGGAGGCCTGGAATTTCCCAACAAGCATATATAACTTAGAGAGTATATTTACTTCTGGATTTCACACTTTAGACGATCTCTTGTCTGTATATATGGGTCACTTTCTCCAGTAACTTTATCTGCTAGAAGTTGAATCTTTGCTTTAATATCTGCATACACTTCATTTTTAGTTCTTAATGGCTTTAGGACTTGAGTTAGGAAACAAAATGCTATTTATTGAACATCCCTCCAATTCCCCACTGCACTCAAATCCCAGGTCCTCTAGGTGCTATATATTGAATTAAGCTTATGTCTTTGCCCCACTTCCCTCTAAACCATCTCTGCTTTGGATTATTAATGGGCAGACTTATTTTAAAAACATACATCTTCCACACAACCAGCAGGATGTTTCTTCAAACAAATGTTATCATGTCTTGACTTTTCTCCACAGCTTTAACTATTTATTTTAAACTCCTTTGTTGTTCCCATCTGGTCCTCTTACCTTCACAGGATTTTCTTCATGCCAAACAGTTATGGTGTTATAAAAAACAAACAGGCAAATGTATGATTTCTCCATCTTTTCAAAAATTGTTCTCATTTCTCCAAAAGACCTTGTAACCTCTTCATCTAGCCAGCAACTAATCATCTTTTAAAATTTATAACTAATTAAAAGCATCACCTAACCAGGAAGCCGCCCCTGACTTCATCTGATACTAGCCTTTTTCTATGTTCTTTTCTAAACCATGGTTCAATCTTTAACACATGTATGTATGTATTTATTTATTTATTTATTCATTCATTCATTCATTCATTTATTTATTCTTTTACTCTGTTACCTTTCTTTTCTTCCTTTTCCATTTCTTTTCTTCCTTCTCTCCATCTACTCAATCAGTCATTACTTGTCAATGTCTACCATATACCATAACCTGTGAATTTTTTTGTGGCTTCAGGGGTGAATGGGCTGATAATATTCTTGTTTTCATGGATTATAATTTCTGTCAAAGATTTACGAAACTGTAATGAAACATTTTCCTGACTGCTGTTTCCATGAATCTGTATACTACTATATGGCAGAGATGGTGTATTTGGCTTTAAATCCACCCCATCTATCACATGCATGAAATATGGGAATTACCAGTAATGTGTATTGATTCACTTAATATCTAAATTCATTAACTCATATACAGTTTTGATTTTTTTTCACCTTCTGTAATTTCAGAAATTCTAATGTTCATTGCTTAAATACTTAATGATTCTGGTTCAGATACCTCCTGCAACCTTAAACTTTGAATATGTAAAACAAAGTTTAGGAGATGTTTGAAACTTTGATTCATTGCAGCAATAGAAGAACAAATTTTATTTACTTGGTGGATTAGGTTTAATCTAACCCCTGTTGCCGACATCTGGAACTATTTAGCTTTCAACTGATTTTCCAAACTTGCCCTTTGGTCTTTCATTTATTCAGTGATCTCTGAATAGATTTTCAATAATTTTTGTATGTCCCTCCACCTATTTATAATCAGATGTACAGAGTTGTTCTGTTTCTTAAGAAAAGAAACCTAATTTATATGCTTAGATAAAGAAGTTAATCCAGATTAGCAATTACTATCAAATACTCTTTAATATGGTTGAATAGTAAGCATACTTAGAGAAGTCACATTATGAAAATTCTCAAAAGAAATTAAAAAGCTACTAAATAATGCCTTTATATTACTTCTTTAGGTAACTTGCCGGTGGACCTTCCAGCACCACCAGAAACTTCCATTCCGGTAACACTACCTCCTCACAACTGCACAGATCAGGAATTTGTCTGCAGGTCCAATGGTCACTGTATTGACAAAATTCGGAAATGTGATTTTAGATATGACTGCCCTGACAAATCAGATGAATCATCCTGTGGTAGGTGAATTCCTAAAATGTGTATTACACATAGCAGTGAAATAGATAAGAAAGTAGAGTAATCTGTAAGTAGCATGTCTAGCGGCATAGTTGGAAATGTTCAAGTAGGCCTAGAGCAATTATTTAACATAAGAACTTTTTGTATAGGACATTGTAAAGGAATCAGCATATATTCTTTTGCCTGGCCCAACAAGAGATAAATACTTTTTTATTAGTATTTTGAATTATAAAAAGTTATCTGGATTATTCAAAGCTCATAGGTTTAGGAAATGAATCTGAATGAATCAGAATATTATACAGATTATGCTGCTGGAAAAGAAAGTTATTTTCTATACTTGATCTAAAGTATGCATGGTAAAGACAGTTCTCTGGTCCAATCAGATGGTGCCCAATTATAGAGTATAAATGAATATTTAAATAAATTATAAAAAATGCTCAACAATTAAATCTATTGAGCTATTAATATATGTGAATGAATATATATTCCTCTTTCTAAACCATCCATTGCATATTACTTGGAGAAAGGAGACCACATCTGTTAGGATTTATGTGTCAATCATGTAAGCAATGTAACTGTTAGAAGAAATTAGCAATGCTTAATCTGCTGGCATAAGATGCCTATTAAAATCTCACCTCCTCCTGAAAGCAGATTTATTACTACATGCATTTAATCTCATATTTCAGTTACTACATGTCTTTAAATATAATAATCCTAGATTTCTTTAAAACAGTGATTATATGGTCAATTTACTTAATTATTCTAACTGTGTTTAAAAGTTAGTGGTTACAGTAAAAAACAAAATAAATAAACAGAATAAGAGGATCCTGGTGCAAATAGTAAATGTCATTTGTTGACATACATACTATGATTAGTTTATCTTTTCTTTTTTTCCCCCCTCTCTTTGTCAGTTAGTGAAGTTTGCAGCTTTGAAAATGAAAGCCTTTGTAAATGGTATCAACCAATCCCAGTAAATTTATTTCAAGATTTGAACATATTTAGTTGGGGTCTTGGTAATGGAAGAAATATTCATCATGGAGAAGAAAACCACAGGCCATTCATGGACCATACAAAGTAAGTGCCTACCTATTTTGAGCATATTACTTAGGAACTCTTTGTTAAGCAGTTCCATAATTCCTGCTCCACCACTTTAAAATAGACCAATGCAATTGTAAAAATAAATGTTTAAATTAAAAAAATGAGAGGGGTAGGTGTATTCTTCAATACATACTTAAAAAAAAAAAATAAATCAATTGAAAATTAGTGAAAGTTCATCAGAGGTCACCCAGCAAGACCCACCTCTGTTCTTTGATTTCTCCTGGGAGCCTCTAGAGGCCCATGCCCTCACTCTGGCCATGGAGCCCTCATTCCATGAAGTCATGGATTGGGTGTCCCAGGCTGTGGAAGAACACCAGCAGACACTCACCCAGGTCCCTCTGCAATTGGACATGTTGAATAACAGCTGGAAACCCTGGCTCAAGCTGTGCTGTGGCCTCTTCCTCATGTGCCCATGCAGTCGAGAAGACTACTTAGAATAAATGTCTGCCAGCAAAACCGGGGTGACTTTGTGGGTCCCATTGCTAGATTTCTGTTAGGGATTGAATTGTGTACCTCTACAGGAGTCCTAAGAAGCTCTGGTAACATAGTGGTTACGAAGCTGACTGCGAACCACAAGGTCAGCAGTTGGAAACTACCAGCTGTTCCCTGGGAGAAAGATGAGGCGTTCTGCTCCCATAAAGATTTACATCCTCGGAAACCCTGTACAGGGTCGCTATGAGTCAGAATCGACTCCACAGCACATAACCACCACCACAGGAGTCCTAGTGTGGTGCTATAGGTTAATACACTGGACTACAAAGTCAGTTTGAACTACAAGGTTGGTGGTTCAAGCTCACCAGCTGCTCCTCAGAAACCCTATACTGGGTCGCTATGAGTTGGAATTGATTCTATACAGGGTCTCTGTGGGTCAGAACCAACTCGATGGCACTTAACAACAACAACAGTGTGTGCAGAAATCCTAATCCCTCTACCATGAATCCATGAGGGTCCCATAAGTGTCCGAGTAGAACTGTTTTTCATAGGATTTTCAAGGCCGTGACTTTTGGGAAGTAGATTGCCAGGTTTTTCTTTCAAGGATCCTGTAGGTGGGTTTGAACCACCAACCTACCAAATAGTACTTGGGGTGCTTACCCTTTGACAGCACACACAGTGTCCCCATGAGTCAGAATTAACTCCACTGCTGCTGACTACCACAATGACTGATCCGCAGAGGTGATCAGATTTGGGAATAGGGTATTCTTTGTCATGTGAATGAGGCATGGGGTCTGTCTTAAATCCTAGTCACTTTCGAGAAATAATAAGAGTAGATTAGACAGAGAAACCTGCTACAGTACAGTCGATTCCGAATCACAGCCACCTGATAGAGTAGAACTGATGCTTGGCATTTCTGAGGCTGTAAATGTTTTTGTTTTTTTCTTTTCTTAACTTTTTTTTTGTGAGTTGAGTTGAAGGTTCACAGAGCAGATCATCAGTTTTACATTCAACAAATCACATATTTTGCTTCATTGCATGGTTGCAGTCCCCTCCATGTACCAACAATTAACAATATTTACCTCTATTTACTTTAACTATTGCATTCCTCCTTGTGTCTACCTCACCCCACTTTTCTCTGCCAACCTCCCTCTTATATATTGCCCACCTTGTCACCCATGTTAACATGAACACTTTTTCTTCCCTTCCTCCCTCACCTTCACCCTCTGTAACCATCATAAATTGTTTCTTTCTTTCTTATGATGCTTTTATTGTGAATTGAGTGATAGTTTGCATGGGATAACAACAATTTTAGTATGTTATTTGAAGATTATCAGTTTATTTCGAAGTTCCTTCTCTCTTCCTTCTTTTCTTCCTCTTTCTGTTATTCCTCCTCTTCACCCCATTAGTAGTTCCTTGAATCTCCCTTTCTCTCTTCTCTTCCTTCTTCCCCATACACTCTCTACTATTTCTGATTCTCTTGTGTGTTTATTATATACATTACTATTTTTATATGTATATGTGGAGTCCTGATGTGTTGCTGTAGGATAAGCACTGATCTATTAACTGAAACTTTGGTGGTGCTCCTTGGAAACTTTATACAAGGTGGTTATGAGTCAGAACGGACCCGACAGCCCTTAACAACTGCAATGACAACAATATATATGTAAGCAACTCTATATACTCCTGGTGTGGTGCTGTAGGATAAGCACTGGACTATGAACCACAAGGGTGGCAGTACAAGCCCACAAGCAGCTCCTCGGAAACCCTATACTAGGTCGCTATGAGTTGGAACTGACTCGACGGTGTGTAAGTATAACAAAAACAACATATGTATGTATAATGTATACATACATGTGTAAAGAAACTTTTTTCCACTTCGCTACAAATTATGACCACTTTACCATGCCTTTTGACATCTATCTAGAGCAGGTGTGGGAAATGTCCAGCCCACAAAATCGTTTGGTCTAGCCCTGCCAAGGCAACCGCAGTCCCAGCCATCACGTTATTAGCAGGTTAATTTTCAGTTGATATTTTAATGACCCACAAATGATGCAATAAATATCCAAATGGCCTTTGGTAGAAAAAAGTTTCCCCACCTCTGAATTCTACAACATGATTTGTATTTCATTATAAGAGCACTTAATAATTTAGTAACCTATTCCTGAATGGTGAACTCCTCAGTTAATTACATTTTAAATGTTGCAAAGAACAAGTGCTTTGCTATTGTTAAATGACATTGAGTTGGATCTGATGCATAGCAACCCATTATAGGGTTTTGAGGAGCTCTGGTGAGTTTGAATTGCTGACCTTGTGGTTTACTGTCCAGTGCTTATCCTGTAGTGCCACACCAGGCGTATGTAGGATCTCTGAGTTGGAATAGACTCGGAACTTAGCAAGTAGATATTAAATAATTTTGTGTGTGATAAACAGGAGCCCTGGTGGCATTGTGAGTTGAGCACTGGCCTGCTAACTTCAGGGTTAGCTGTTCAAACTTATTTTGAACTTCTTGGGAGAAAGTTGAGTCTGTCTGCTCTTGCAGATTTACAGTCTTAGAAGAATCTTTTTACTTTCTGTTATAATAAGGAGCTCTGGTAGCGTAGTGGTTACAAATTGGGCTACAAACCTCAAGGTCAGCAGTTCAAAACTACCAGCTGTTCCATGGGAGAAAGATGAGGCTTTCTGCTCCTGTCAAGATTTACAGTCTTGGAAACCCTGTACAGAATCACTATGAGTCGGAACCGACTCCTTGACACATAACCACCACCATATAAGGTTAATATGAGTTGAAATCAACTTGACAACAGTGGATAGTAGTGAGTAATATGATAAATACAATTCTAGATATTATAGATATCCTTGCTTTTGTGGGAGATGAGCAATAAATAAATAAATTAATTAATATTGGTGATCATAAGTGCTGTAATGAAAAATGGAAACAAGGAGAAAGATAGTGAGTGTTGGATATGAATGGAGCCTTTCAAAAATGAAAAGAAAAGACCAAATGAACATACCCTCAACTAGGAACTTGTCAGATCACAATGGAGCAAAATGAGCTAGGGTGGGCTACTCAGATGTATAATTTTTTTTCTTTACTGTATAGCTAGTGCATTTTTGTCCATTTAAAAACTTTTTTTGACTTATGTGTTATACCTTTCTAAGCACATTTTGTATATTTTGTGCATCAAATTTTTATCTATTGTCTATTGGCTTTATTTTTTATCATGTTGTACAGTTTTTAACACTTATTACATACACATAGTCTAAAAAGACAAGTATTGAAAGTCAGTCATGACCAACTTTGTCGTAGTTTCAGTAACTCCCCTTCAGTTCCTTAAATATAGCATTTTCTCCTCCAAGATCCTATAATTATTCATCTATAGCATTCTAACTTTTTTTAGAGACTGGTTGTAAGTTGTTGTTCTTGCTATTAAGTGTCATCGAGTCCGACTCATAACAACCCTTTACAAAGTTTCCAAGGCTGTCAATCGTTGTGGGAAGAGAAGGCCTCACCTTTTTCCCACAGAGTGGCTAGTGGCTAAAACCACTGACCTTGCAGTTCACAATCCATTGCCTGATGATCTTTGGATATCTATCAATGTTTTGGTAACAGTAAGGGACTTAAATGTTAATTTGAAACATGATACAGATGACCAGAGGTCTTTATGAGATATGCTTGTTTGTTGGGTAATGCATTATCCTTTCTTAACTAGATGCTTCCATAATGTTGTTTGAAGTATGTTTTCTAGTATTAAATTTGTGTTTTCCTTAGTAACATCTTCCTACTATACTAAGAACAACTGTAGCTCTGTAAGATAGAGCACTGGAATTTAAGGTTGGTTTGAACCACAAGGTTGGCGGTTTAAACTTACCAGTTGCTCCTCAGAAACCCTATACAGGATCACTATGAGTTGGAAACAATGGCACTTAATACAGGATTACTATGAGCTAGAAACTGTGGCACTTACCAACAACAATGAAGATTTAATAATTACTGAGTGTATATTTATTTCTAGTTTTTATCAGTGTCTGATTACAGGGGGCAGAGTTGGGCTGTTAATTGTAATGTTGACTGTTCAAACCCATCAGCTATTCTGAGGGAGCAAGATGAGGCTGCTTACTCCTATAGAAGTTGTATCCTTTCACTACACTTATTCAGTCTTTATATTGAGCAAATAATCTCAGAAGCTGGATTATATGAAAAAGAACATAATATCAGGACTGGAGGAAGACTCATCAACAATTTGTGATATGCAGATGTCACAACCTTGTTTGCCAGAATGGAAGAGGACCGAACATACTAAGCAATGAAGATCAAAGACTGCAACCTTCTGTATGGACTGTACCTCAAGGTAAAGAAAACAAAATTCTCACAACTGGACCAAAAATTATATCATGAGAAGACTGAAGTTATCAAAGACTTAATTTTGCTTGTATTCACAATCAACACAATCAAGCAGCAGTCAAGAAATTATTGCATTAGGCAAGTTTGCTTCAAAATGCCTCTTTGAAATGTTCAAGAGCAGAGATGTCAGTTTGCGTAGTGGTTACAAATCAGGCTGCGAACCTTAAGGCCAGCAGTTTGAAACTACCAGCCGCTCGGCGGGAGAAAGATGAGGCGTTCTGCTCCCGTAAAGATTTACAGCCTCGGAAACCCTGTCTAGGGTCGCTATGGGTCGGAACCGACTCGACGGCACTTAACAACAACAACAACCCAAACCATGTTTTTTTTCAGTTGTCTTTCATGTGAAAGTTGGACAATAAAGAAGACTGTAGCAGAATCAACACATTTGAGTTATGTTGTTGGCAAAGAATATTGAAATTCTTATAGCTTGCCAAAAGAACTCACAAATCTGTGTTGGAAGAAGTGCAGCCAGAATGCTCCTTAGAAGTGAGAATGGTGAGGCTTCATCTCTTGTTCTTTGGACATGTTGTCAGGAAGGATCAGCTCTTAGAGAAGCCCATCATGCTTGGTAAAGTGGAGGATTGGCAAAAAAGAAGACCCCAACAACATGGATTGACATTGTGGGAGCAACACTGGGTTCAAACATAACAACAATTGTGAGAATGGCACAGGACCAGACAGTGTTTGGTTCTGTTGTAAGTAGGGTTGCTGTGAGTTGAAATGAACTTGATAGCATGGCACCTAACAACAACAAACACTTAGAGTCTCAGAAATCTTCCGGAGCAGTTCTACTCTGTCCCATAGGGTGGCTTTGAGACAGAATTGACTTGATGGCAGTAGTTTGGGTTTGGGTTTTATAGGAAGCAGAATCTAAATAACTTCTGCAAGTGTTGCCTGTCCTGTGGAAGAATTACCCTGAAAGTTAAAAAGCATGTATTGGCTTTGCCTGAGCTAACTATATAAATTTTAAATGGAGGGCAACTTAGAAAATATAACACAACATAATAAACACAATTATAATAAAGTTGTCTGCTTATAGTTAATGCATTTATTTCTGCTCCCCTGGCCTCCATCTTTCAAGTACTCAAGTTTCTTTAGCCCTTTCCATCTTTTATTTTCATTATCTTTTCTTTAAAGTTTCCAAGGTCCTCTTATCTTTTCCATAGTGATCATTATTTTGGGTTTTTGTTATTTCATCTTGCTCTTTGGTCATCATTAGTTGGGTCTTGTTTTTCTTTTCTAGGTTCAAGAGCTGTTCTCTTTCCCTTGCTTTGTAGTCCACAAATATGTTGAGTGCCCACTGTTCTAGAAGATACTGTCTTTTCCCTTTTTCTTTTGATGATTTCTGGGAAAGGTTAACTTAAACAACAAAAGAATGTCCATTATATTGGAGAAACTCTCTTTTAAAATTTGTATGCCTCTTATACCCCTCTCTGTAGTTAATGTTTGATGACCCCTAGTTTCTATGGCAGCTGCTTCAAAGAAAACTATTGGTGACCATGATGACTGATCTAAATGCCACTCAAGGAAATCCACTGTATCCGTATTGTATGATGCTTTTTCTTTCATTTTCCATATTTTCCCCACATATTTTTTTTGAGTTGTCTTTGGTTATTGTTTTGTTTTATTAAAATAGTTCCAGTGTTATCAGTGTTTGATTTAAGTTAATAGCGATGTTGCCCAAGGTATGTATACGTGTGTATGTGGTGTGTGGGAGGATTCAGAAACAGATATTAGTACTATTTTGTTTTGATCATGTGTCAGTAGTTGGCAGGTAATTTTTGACATGTCAATATTCAAATATCTTTTAGGTTGCTTCTAACTTAAAAAAGCAAAGAATAACTTTAGGAACTTTCTGTAGCCCATCATATTAATAATCTATATTTCGATAAAGAAAGGAGCTCTGGTAGCGTAATGGTTACGAATCAGGCTGCGAACCTTAAAGTCAGTGGTTTGAAACTACCAGCCGTTCCGCGGGAGAAAGATGAGGCTTTCTACTCCCGTAAAGAATTACACCCTCGGAAACCCTGTACAGGGTCGCTATGGGTCAGAACTGACTCAACGGCACTTAACAACAACAACAATAAAGAAAGCAGGCACAGTAAAATCTCACTTTAAAATTTTAAAGGTATAATTAGGATATGGAAATATGTCAACATATTAATACTTTGGATCCCTGGGTGAAGTAAATCAATAAAGCGTTCAGAAAATTTAAAGTTTGGTGGCTCAACTCCACCTAGAGACACAGTGGAAGAAAAGCCTGGTGATTTACTTCAGGAAAAGCTGTCAATGAAAACCCTGTGGAACACAGTCCTACTCTGACTCATGAAGTTTCCATGACTCAGAGTCAACTGGACGACAAATGATTTTTATTACAAACACAGTAATAAAATTGTCCTTTAATTTATTTGTATCTTCCTACCACACCACCTCTCCTAGGAGCTCTGGTAGTTTAGTGGTTACAAATTGGGCTGCTAATATCATGGTCAACAGTTTGAAACTACCAGCTGTTCCATGGGAGAAAGATGAAGCTTTGTGCTCCTGTAAAGATATACAGCTTCGGAAACCTTATGCAGAGTCGCTATCAGTCAGAACAGACTCCACAGCAAATCACCACCACCACCTCTACTGTAGGATGATCATGAGGCTTTCTACTCACACAAAGATTTACAGCCTTGCAAAACTTACGCTGCTGTTAAAGTGTCTTCAAGTTGATTCTGGCTCATAGTGATTGTGTATAAGGTTTCCGAGGACTAGCTAGTGGGTTTGAACTATCAACCTTGTGGTTCACAGTCCAGTGCTTATCCTATGACTCCACACCAAGAATCCCAGAAGCCCTCTGTATATCACTATTAGTTGGGATCAACTAAGAGCAATAATAGAATTCTTATTCCCTGAGGTCAGTGATTGTGATTTCTCAATTTATTGCATCATTTCTAGGTATGTGGTTTAATGGATCTCAATAATTATTTAATGAATTGTGATTCTTTTATTTATGCTTCATAGTGGTAGGGTCATCTTATTTATGACTCTGTACAATATTAAATATATTTTAATTTAGAGTCTTATATAGTTAATGTTTGATATATAAAAATAAACCATGGAGCAGGGGATATTCCCTAATCTTGCACCTTAATGCCTTTGCTCTTTTCTCTTCTTAGTTCCTTCTCTCAGCCAAAGAAGGTTTTCTCTAAATATTTTTGTAGTAAAAAACATTTTCTTTGTGTCATATTTCCTACACTGAAGCTGATAGTAAATCTCCAATCTCTGTTTCCTAAATTTTGGTGGCTTTTATATATATATATATAT
>NW_006408655.1:2861819-2891004 GCF_000296735.1 Chrysochloris asiatica
AACCGCTGACCTTAAGGTTCGCAGCCCGATTCGTAACCACTACGCTACCAGAGCTCCTTATATATATATATAGGAAACATTTTTTATTTAGAAAAGACTCTCTTCTTTTTTTTTTAAGTTCACTGTTCCTAAAATGTTCCTAAAAACTTCAAGACAAGTTTTGAAAAGATCAAAGCAAACACTACATTAATATTCTGTCTTTTGAATATTCCGTTATGCCAATCCCTGTCCTTCTAAGTCAAAGATTGTCTTAGGCTTAATATAGTAAAAATCATTTATAAGCAAGTGAAATTTTTATAAAAGCATATTATATATTTGAAGATATTCTTTCTGTCCATTCCATCAGTGTTGTTGTAGTTGTTTTAAGTGACCTGTAGTCAGTTCTGCCTCATAGCAACTCTGTGTACCGTTTCCAAGGCTGTAAATCTTTGTAGGAGCAGAAAACCATATCTTTTTCCATGAGTGTCTAATGGCGTCAAATCCCAATTTGTGGTTTGTAGTCCAGACTTTATCCACATCTCTCCACATACTGTCAGTAAAGCAATACAAAGCCTAGAAAAGTCACTGAGAGATAACAATATACAGGGAAATTCTCATTGTGCAACCAAGGCTTAGACAAGGTCTTAAAATGCATATTTTTCATCATGCAAATTAAATTATATACATTAGAAAGTGGTATACCAAGTGTTATTCAACTCTTTGTATTCACACTTTTCTGGACTAGTCTTTGTCACCTGAGAATCTGGGCTGTAAATTTTTTTTTTTTTTTTTAATTTACTTTATATCGATTAGAAAAGCTTAGCTCTCTTTCTTGGGCTAGGCATATACAACTCTATGTCTTGGCCTATTGCTTCATGAGTGAGTCTTGCTATAGGTATTAACCCGAGGGCACCTAGAATGATCTTGCACTATTATTGTAATCAAGGTTTATAGAAATAAGTATTGTTCTTCACTGCATCCAATGAAATAATTAAGTAAAATATATTCAGAGTAAATATCCTTTGTTGAAATTTGTGTATTCCTTTATGACAGGGTTTAGGTGAGCTTTCCAATACCTTTAGCTTTAACTTACGCAGTATGAGGAAACATATAGTAGAAAAATTCTCTTTGTGTTCTGTGAAAGGACCACAATTTAGTAACAAATCTAAATGAGTTTATTCCTATTCATGCTCTCAGAAGTACTAGTGAACCTCACCAAAAATATAAAAGAAATTCTGCCCATATGACAATTCCTTTAAAATGATGTGCTTATAGCTCTGGTGGCATAGTGGTTATGAATCAGGCTGCTAAACTCAAGGTCAGCAGTTCAAATCTACCAGTTGTTCCATGGGAGAAAGATGAGGCATTCTGCTCCTGTAAAGATTTTGTTGTTGTTGTTAGGTGCCATCGAGTCGGTACCGACTCATAGCGACCTTATGTACAGCAGAACAAACCACTGCCCGATCCTGGGCCAACCTCACTATTGTTGCCACGCTTGAGCCCATCGATGCTGCCACTTGGCCAGTCTATCTCGCTGGGGGTCTTCCTCTTTTTCTTGACCCTCCACCCTACCATAAAGTTTTACAGCATTGGATACCCTGTACAGGGTTCCATTGCATCGGAACCGACTCCAAGGCACACCACCACCATAATCAAATAAAGATATTTGTGTTACATAAGCATCTGAGCTTTGTAACTTACAAAAAATTAAATATGCTTAGAATACTGCAGATTTGGAAGTGGTTGTGTAATGAATCTTTCCAGTTTTCAATTTCATATTATTTCAGAATCCTGTACTCTGACCTCTACAATCGGTTTAATTGGCCAAATCTTTTAGCTCAAGGCAATTTTATTATCATATGTAAAGTGATTCATAACTAAGCACCATAAATTTTATAATCATTTTCTTCTCATAAGTAAACCTTTGTTTGACCTAATTTATTCAATGTTATCCCTAGAGGCCAAAGAGAGCAGTCCTTAGAATTCAGGTCCATGCTATTTGAATAAATGCCCATCGATTGGCTAAATAAGATTTATTATTAAGTTTCTTAGGAGTATGAAATCATCCCCTCAGGCAAAATTTAGCTCTCCACACTTCATCATTCATATGGAGCAATGTCTGTTGGAATAGGATATTCGAGGTCAATGGCTTCTGTGAGCACAGAAGCCTTGGAGAACAACCTTTCAAACTATGGATCAAGGATCATGGCAAATTTATATACATGCTTAAATGAATACCCTGTAATTCTTGCATCAAAATATCAAGGAATGGAGCTGATTCTGTCTTTTTAGTATAATTTCTGGATGGTTGTTGAATTTTATCTTTGGGAACCCCCATGGCAGGAAGTAGGGAAATTATTTCTGAAAAGTAAAGGGTAACTTTCACACCTCGTGATTCCAAATTTGATAAGAATAGAATTATATTTGTCTAAATTATGTAGTCATTTCCTGGCATCCCCAACATGGTCTCAACCAAAGTTCCCAGCATTTCATTCTCATCCTTTCTTAAGTAACTATTCTCTTACTTCTCTAATTCTAAAAAAAGAGCTCTCCCTTTATGTTGGATCAAAGTCCACAGAAATATAAAAATCTCATAATTATCTAGAAAAGACAGATATTTTGCAACATTTTGGAGTTTAGGATTTGCTTACAGGTTTTTGGGACATGATTTGTTTTAATATAACCATCTCATTCAAAATTGCTAAGCTGATAAGAGCACAAATTTAAATTATGCTGCTTATGTGTAAAAGTAGAAATGCTCATATTTGTCTTTATACTTCCTAACTGGTCATTGTATTTTAGGTGAAAATGAGTTCGAGTTTCCATTGTTGCATATGCACCTACATTCCTGTCTGTAGAATGAGCCCATTTGCACAGTCTTACCATCGTTACATACTAAACTCCACATAAATAATACAATCTTGTCTTTGTGACATAACTCTGCATATCCTTATATAGATAAGTGTTGAATGCCTGTATTTTTAAAAGGTGCCCCTAAGTAGAAAATGTCATCATGGTGTCTGCTCTACAACTATAATGGTTTTCAAAAGTTCAGTCCCTTTGTCATTAAATACCAAAAATTATTGCTTTTTCATAGCCTTCTCTGGCTAGAAATTATGCCAGTATTATATAGGTCAGTTGAGATGCCTTGATGCTCTCCCAACATAATTTAAAGCAGATCCAGATTTTTAGACCTAAAATCATGGTTAAATATTAGGCTTTAAAGACAGTTTTGCTGAAATAAAAATAAAAGCACAAAGAGTCAAAATCTAAATTAGCTATAGTAGTTTGCTTTTTACTGCTTTAATAGTTATTGGCAAGTGGCATTTTCTGCAGTATTTGCCACAGGACAGAAAATAAAGTCAATTATATTTATAAAGCCGTCACAGGAAAGAATGCTCTTAGGTTGTCCTTGAATTAAGGGTCTGTTTTCAGACATATCAGGACTTTCTTTCATGCACATAATACTTTATTTTGTTTGGCAATTAATTTCAGTAAATACTAAAAGAATCTCTTTGATCTTAGTAGTCATCTGGTTAACTTAATCAATTAAATAACTGATTTTAATTTTATTGCAGTTTATTTTAGCTTACTAAGTAATTTTTATAAATTTAGTAGTGTCTCCAAAACCAAACTAAACCCACTGTCATCAAGTTGTTGTTGTTTGTTGTTAAGTGCTGTCAAGTCGGTTCCAACCCATAGCAACCCTGCACAGGGTTTCCTAGGCTGTACATCTTTATGACAGCAGAAAGGCTCATCTTTCTCCTGCGAACTTCTGATAGTCTTGAACTGCTGACCTTGAGGTTAACAGCCCAATTTGTAACCACTATGCTACCAGAGCTCCTTCAAGTAGATTCCAATAAATTACTATTAGATAAATCAAGTATTTCATTAGACAAATTATTCAGTAGTTCAATTCCCCACGATTCACATCCTCACTATTCATATTATGAGTTGCTTTTGTTAATCCACAATTTTAAATCCCTGAATACATTTTTCATATATCACATCTTATATATCTAAGGGAGGAAACATACACGGCTGAATTATTTGTTGATATTAATTATTCATGGTTTTAAGAGTTTCTAGTTATAATAATTTACTTCTAAAATACATCTCTATTTGCAAAGATTATGTAAGAGTACAGTTTTCTTTGCTTGCAAACAATGATTATTTAATTTTTTATATTATCTAATTTGATAGTGTTTTGTTATTGTTAAGTGCCATTGAGTTGGTTTCGTCTGAAGTGACCCTATATCTGGGTCCAAGGAGCAACTGGTAGGTTTGAACTGATTATCATGAGGTCCAGTGCTTATCTTACAGCATCATATCAGGCTAGACTAATGGATAATATAAAAAATAGTATTTAATGTTTTAGTTGCCTAATATTAACGGAGCTCTGGTAGCGTAGTGGTTACGAATCTGGCTGCGAACTTTAAGGTCAGCGGTTCGAAACTACCAGCCGCTCCGCGGGAGAAAGATGAGGCTTTCTACTCCCGTAAAGACTTACACCCTCAGAAACCCTGTACAGGGTCGCTATGGGTCGGAACCGACTCCACGGCACTTAACAACAACAACAATATTAACGGAAGGATCTCTGGCAGAGTAGTGGTTATAAGTTGGGCTACTAATCTCAAGTTCAGCAGTTGGGAACCACCAGTGTTCCATGGAAGAAAAATGAAGCTTTCTGCTCTGATAAATATTTACTGCCTTGAAAATCCTTTACAGGGTCACTACGAATCAGAACCAACTCCACGGCACATCACCAACCAACCAATATTAATGAAGCTTAACTCTTTTTCCCTTCTTTTTGCCTTGTCTAAAATGAATTTATTTTATGTGTAAGTTTGTGTTTTTTATTTGTGCTCTTTGGTTTTTAGTTTGTGTTAGTTTTTCTTACTGAATTGTAACTTATTTTAAGGTGTTGCAGTAGTTATTTTTAATTTATGAAGGTTGCAAATGGTTTTCCCAATAATTATTGGCCTTTTTTTAACTGTCATATCTTCATGTGTCTATAAATTCTTAGTTTTTATAATGGTTGTATCTGCCAGTCCTTTGCTTTATGGTTTATCTTTGTGCTAAGCTTAGAAGGGTCTTCCCTATTCCCAAGTTTATCTGAAACTCGCCTGCATTTTCTACTGTTTCTCAATAGTTTGGGGTTTTTGGTTTGTTTGCATGTTTTTGTTTTTCAGTTACATCTTTATCTGGCAATTAATTTCAGTAAATACTAAAAGTATCTCTTTGTTCTTAGTAGTCATCTAGTTGACTTAATGTTTTTAAAAGATGAGTGAGTTTTTGTCACATTTAGCTGTAGGTGGTAAGAGTCTAAGCACTGGTTCAGGTGTCCTCGTTCTATGGCTAATTTTTACTGACAATATGTTGAAAAGGATCAGTCAAGAACAAAGTCTTACCACATGCAGCCAAGATCTACTTTTATGCTGTTTTTTTTTTGTTTTGTTTTGTTTCTTTTCTTTTTTTTTTTCATTAACTGATGCACCTGGTTGTGTTTGTTCACCCAGTAGTAAATCCCTGGGGCTGCATCCATCCAGTCTGCCTGCCCTACAGAGAGGACCAGTTTATGTTCATCTGGCAGAATTAGGTCAGCATAAGCTTAAGAACCAACTTTCATTCAGTATGTGAAAACATTTGTTAAGTGATCCATTAGAATACAGATATTAGGGAACAATATCGTTAATATCACACTCGAGTCAAAATTTGCAGAAGGTTTTTTATAAATTGGCTGCAGTAGTTCATCTACAGGAACTTCCAGAAAGTCAAGCTGGATTTGGAAGAGGACATGTAATAAGGGATATCATTACTGATGTCAGAGCAATTTTAGCTGAAAGCAGAGAATATTATAAAGATGTTTACCTGTTTTTCACCAAATAAGCAAAGACATTTTACTGTGTGTATCATAACAAATTGTGGATAATATTACAATGAATGGGAATTCTAGAACACCTCATTATGTTCATGCAGAAAATTGTTGCTGTTGTTAAGTGCTGTCGAGTCAGTTCTGATACATAACAACCCTGTAGGTTGTTGTTGTTGTTATGTGCCATGGAGTCGGTTCCGACTTATAGCAACCCTGTACAGGGTTTCCGAGGCTATAAATCTTTACGGGAGCAGAAAGCCTCATCTTTCTCCCACAGAACCGCTGGTAGTTTGGATTTCCAAAAAGCAGCTGGTAAGCTTGAACAGCTGACCTTGCAGTTCAAATGACTTTACAGTTCAGCACATTAACCCACAGTGCCACACCAGGAGTCCATACAGAATATACATATAGACAAAGAGGCAGTCATTCAGAAAGAATAGGGAGATAATTTGTGAGTTAAAATCAGCAAAGTGTGTGTCAGGGTTATATCCTTTCTTATTTAATCTGGATGATAAGCGAATAACCTGAGAATCTGGTTTATATAAAGAAGAATTAGCATCAAGACTAGAGGAAAGCTGTTAGTAACTTGTGATATGCAGAAGGCACAACCTTGTTTGCTGAAAGCAAAGAAGATTTGAAGTACTTACTAGTGAAGATAAAAGTCTTCTATATGGATTACACCTCAGTATAAAGAAAAAAAAAATATCACAACTAGGAACAATAAGTAACATCATGATGAATGGAGAAAAGATTGAAGTGATCATGGATTTTACTTTACTTGGTTTCATAATCAACACCCATAGAGGTAGTACTCAGGATATCAAACAACGTATTGTATTGGGCAGATAGGCTGCAAAAGATCTCTTTACAATTCTAAAAAGCAAAGGTGTCGCATGAAGATTTAGGTGTTTTTAACCTAAGCCACGGTATTTTCAATTGCCTTATGTGCATTAAAAGCTAGATAATAAATAAGAAAGACTAAAGAAGACTTGATGCCTTTGAATTATGATGTCAGAGAAGAATATTAAATATACAATGGGCTGTTAGAAGACTGAACAGAAGAGTACAAAGTGCAGAGTGCTCCTTAGAAGTGAGATTGACAAGATTTTGTCTGACATTACTTTGGTACTTTGGAGTATTTCCAGGGTGGACCAGTTCCTGGAGAAGGGTATCATGCTTGGTAGAGTGTCAGCAAAATAGAGGAAGACTCTCATTGAGATAGATTGATACAGTGGCAGCCATAATGGGCTTAAACACAGAAATGGTGGTGAGGATGGCACAGGACCAGGAAGTGTTGCCTTCAGTTGTATCTATACAAGTTGCAGCTGATCTTAAGGGACCTAACAACAAAAAAAGCATGAGTTAGAATTTATGGTGGTTCAAATGGTTAAAATTCGTGCTGTTAATGAAAAGGTTGGAGGTTAGATTCCACTCAAAAGTGCCTTAAAAAAAAAGCTGGTGATCTCCTTATGAAAAATTAGCAACTGATACAACTTTATGGCAATTTTGGGGTTTTTTTTAGGGGGTTGTATGTCTTTATGTCTGTGTGGCACTGTAAGATAAGCACTCAACCACGAGGTTGGTTCAAACTCTCCAGTCGCTCCTTGGAAACTCTATAGAAGGTTGCTATGAGTCAGAACTGACTCAATGGCAGTAAACAACATATAGCATTCGTATTTAGGGATACATTCAGTCTAAGTCTTCTTCTTTGCTGTTGTTCCTACTCTGACTTAAGTGCTTTGTTTATTAGGAGCATTATTGGATACTGGGAACTGCGTTTCCATTAGGATTAGGTTGAATGTTCTATAAAGGCTTCTATAAACTTGTAAGAAATACCCTTGAACTCAGTCTTTTGGCCACCAACCTCTAGGTGATTCAGATTTCGAAAACAGGGATTTAGCCTGCAGATAACAGTGTAGAGAGGTGTTTCAATGCCTATAATGTTTCCTATGACTGCTGTAATCCATTACCTCTGGTGCTTTAAAACAACATACATTTATTTATTCTCTTATAATTCTGAAGATCAGAAGTTCAAAATTAGTATAACTGAACTGATATCCAGTCTCAGCTCCTGATGGAGACTTAAGAGGACTATTCAATCCTTGCCTCTTCCACTTCTGGTGCCTGCTCAAATTCTTTAATTTGTGAACACCTCACTCTAATCTCATAGCCCTTTTTTTCTTCTGTGTATCAAATCTTCTGCTTCCCTTTTATAAAGTCTGTTGGAGTGCATTGAAGACTCACTAAAATAATCTGTGGACTCCTGGTGTAAATGCTGTAGGATCATCAGTAGACTTCAAAACACAAGGTCGCCAGTTCAAACCCACCAACTCTATGACACTTAACAACATGATAATCTAGGAAAATTTCCACATCTCTAGATCCTTAATTTCATTGCATTTGCATAGTCTTTACCACTGTTGTTTTGTGTTGTAGAGTTGATTCGGAGACACCCTGACCATTTAGGACAAATCAGAATTTATCTACTGGGTTTCCTAAACTGTAATCTTTTGGGGAACAGATTGCCAGGTCTTTTCTCCACTGAGCAGCTGCTAGGTTCAAACTGCTGAGCTTTCAGATAGCAGTTGGAACTTAATCATTCTACCACCAGGGTTTCTTAAGTTCTGCATATAGGGTAAGGATTACAGATATTACAGATCCAATTGGGTTGAGGGCAAATCACTTAGCCTACAATTTTAATGTAGTTCAAATTCTGAAATTAAATAGCACTATGTTCAAAACCCATAACCAGCACTCACTAACCTTGTGGACTTGCATAATAACATGAAGTCTCTGTGCTTACCTGTATTCATACACACACACACACACACACACACACACACACACACAGATGAGCATAAGATTATATATCTCATAGAGTTACTTTAGCCTTAATGAAGAAAATGCATGCAGAACATTCAAGGATACTGTTCCTTAAGGAAATGCTGTCAATTATTAGTAATGTAAGTTTGAAAGGCTATATGAGCTCAAACTTCAGAGAGCTTTAAATTCTATGCTGAGAATTTGATATTTTTGTCCACGGGGAGGGAATTTAGGAGTCATTGCAGTTTGTTTATGTAAATGATTCAAAAGATAATAAAAGTGCATTAAAGATGAATTTTGGTATAAATGTGTAGACTGGATTGAGAAACTAAGAAAACTAAAAAGATAATTTTTTGAAAAATTATTGAGTCGATGCTAATGACATGAACTCGAGAAAAGCAGTTCCTTTACAAAGTAAAGCTTGTGTGTCCTCCCTTGACTATGAGCTCTGGGAGGGCAGAGATAGTGCCATTTTGTTTGTCATTGCAACCCTAGCATCTAACATAATAAGCCCTACCTCTTTCAAATAAGGAGCTCTGGTAGCATAGGGGTTACGAATCAGGCTACAAACTGCAAGGACAGCAGTTCAAAACTATCAGCTGTTCTGCGGGAGAAAGATGAGGCTTTCTGCTCCCGTAAAGATTTACAGTCTCGGAAACCCTGTGCAGGGTCACTATGAGTCAGAACCGACTCCACGGCACATAACAACAACCTCTTTCAAATAATTTGCAGAATCCAACTACTGGCTGAAATATTGGTGTCTCAGAGTACTAGAAGAAATATATTAAACTATTGTATATGTTTTCAGAAATGTATTAAAAACACACAATGCAAGATTTTTTTTTTGGAAGAAGTTTATCTGAAAACAATTTTGGGGTCCTTGTTGAACAGAATTTTGTAGGAATCAATAGTGTTGGGTAGCTGATACAGAGTGGTTATCATAGTAAGCTATATTAAACTCACTGACCAGTATTCTGGGTGATAAAATAGATTGACAAACTATAATGACACAAAGATAGATGCATTATTCAGGATTTAGTTAGATTTAAAGACACCAAACTAGGAATTTTTTGTTAGGAAGAGCTTTCTACAACTACAAGGATTTATATACTTGCTATGTTTTTGGAAGGGATGAAAGAGTAAATGTCAAGAAAGCTGCCAATAATCTCAGGAAATAAGCAAATTAAAACAATTTCAGGAAACTGCTGCTGATGGTTTCAGCTTTCTGTAACACCAAATGGGAGACTCAAAGCAGCATGCCTAGGAAGAGTTGCAAAGCCTCACAGCTATTCAAGCCCACTCACATATCTGCCAGTATTATAGGAGCAAAAATGGCTTCCACTTATCATCAATATTTCAGATCTCATGATTGACTTGAAACCTGCTAGTGAGCGATACTGGGATGTGTACATTCAGTATTCCCAGCCATAAGGAGCTCTGATAGCATAGTGGTTATGTATCGGATTGCTAACCTCAAGGTTAGCAGTTCGAAACTACCAGCAATTCTGTAGGAGAAAGATGAGGCTTTCTGCTTCCATAAAGATTTACAGCCTTGGTGGTGGTTTTGTGACATGGAGTCAGTTCCATATGGGATTTATGAGGCTGTAAATCTTTACAGGACCAGAGAGTCTTGACTTCCTCCCATGGAACATTTGGTAGTTTCAAACTGCTGACCATGAGATTAGTAGCCCTACTCCTAACTACTAGGCTACTAGAGCTCTTTACAGCACCACTCCCACCACCATCATACCGAAGACAGTGGATGAAGATAAGATTGATGCTGAGCCTCAGCTGATTGGGAGGTGTTTCCATACAGAGTCTGAGGCATATTACACATATCATACTGACTGCCATTGACAATTCTGACTCATAACAACTCTATAGAACATAGTAGAACTCCTCCATAGGGTTTCCAAGACTGTAAACCTTTACAGGAGCAGACAGCCTCATTTTTCTCCTTCACAGCAGCTGGTGGGGTTGGACCACCTACTGTGAGGTTGGCAGCACAACACTTAACTCAGTGTTTCACCAGAGCTTCTTTGAAGAGTGTTTGGAGACTATAAATAATATAATTTCAAGAGAAGTCTGAAAATTGTGGAAGAAGGATTGAATTTGTTCTATTAGTCCCAGAATATCTTTGGTGAACCAATACACTGAAACCATTATAAAAATTTCAACTTTACCTAACATTGGATTTCCATGTATTGAATTATGATGTGGAATCAACTTTCTTGGAAATTAAAATAGAGGGTGGGTGATTGTCTCTCTAGAGAGCTTGGGAAGAGTTTCCCTCTCTGGAGCATACATTTCACCATGAATCTGCTATGAGTTATTATTAACTAGTGGAGCACTGTGGCCTTGTAGAGTAAGCACTAGACTGCTAGATTGGTTGTTCGAGTTCACCAGGTAGCTGTCATCTAAATTTCTTGGTATAGATTAGTGAGTGCAGCCTCAGTTTGTTGAAATATTTCAGTTTGTATTCCATCAATTCCCAGAGCCTTGTTCCTTGCCAGGGCCTTCTTGGATTTCTTCCTTCAATATCATTGGCTCTTATCATATGCTACCTCTTGAAGTGACTGAACATGGACTTTTTTTTTTGAAACAGTGACTGTGTATTCCTTCCATTTTCTTTTGATGCTTTCTGCATCATTTAGTATTTTGTCCATAGAATCTTTCAGTATTTCACGCCAGGGCTTGAATTTTTTATTCAGCTATCTCAACTTCAGAAATGCTGAGTGTGGTTTTCCTTTTGGGTTTTCTAGCTCCAGGTCTTTGCACAGTCATTATAATATGTAACTTTCTTTTCTAAAGCTGCCCTTTGAAATTTTCTATTCAGCTCTTTCACTTCTTCATTTCTTCCATTTGCTTTAGCATCTCTATGCTGGAGAGCAAGTTTCAGAGTCTTTTCTGGCATCCATTTTGGTCTTTTCCTTCTTTATTTTCTTCTTAATGACCTTTTACTTTCTTACTGTATGCTGTTTGATGTCATCCCACAACTCTCTGGTCTTCTGTCATTAGTTCTATTGCATCAAATCTGTTCTTGATATGATTTCTAAATTCAAGTGGAAACTGTTCAAGGTCATATTTTGACTCTCATGGACACGTTTTAATTTTCTTCAGCTTCAGCCTGAATTTTCATATGAAGCAATTGGTGATCTCTTCCACAGTCTGCCCCTGGACTGGTTTTGACTGATGATATGGAGCTTTTCCACTCTCTTTCCACAGATGTTGTCCATTTGATTTCTGTGTGTTCCATCTGTCAAGATCCATGTGTATAGTTATTTATGTTGTTTTTAAAAAAAAGTGTTTGAAATGAAGACGTCATTGGTCTTGCAAAATTCTGTTATGTGATTTCCATCATTATTTCTATAATATAGACAGAATATATTTAATAAAGATAACATTAGAGATTCCCCAAATTAATGTCATCATATTAAGGTAACTCATCACTGTCTAGTTGATTCTGTCTCATAGCAACCCTACAGCACAGGGCAGAATTGTCTCCTAGGATTTATGAGAAGCAAAATCTCCCATAGAGAGGCTGATCTTTCAGTTAGTAGTCAAACTCTTTAACCACTGCACCACCAGGGCCCAGGCTTAATGTGATTAAGTGTTTATATCAGTATTATATCAAATGAGGACCTAGACTAGAAGATGCTGAGGATAATAGAGAATGTACCTTTGTGGTGATCAGAATGCCTTCATCAAGTAGGCTACAACTGTAAATAGAGGAAAAGGATTATTGAGATGGAAAAAGAGAATTTACTTCTGAGTTTAGATTAATAATTTCAATGATATGTGTTATGGTCACTTCTACTCTTTGGATTGTTGTTATATGCCATTGAGTTGATTTCAACTCATAATGACCCTATATGACCAAGTAGTTGCTGTTGTTGTTGTTATGTGCCATGGAGTCAGTTTTGACTCATAGTGACCCTGTTACAGGGTTTCCGAGGCTGTAAATTTTTACAGGAGCAGAAACCCTCATCATTCTCCCGTGGAACAGCTGGTAGTTTCAAACTGCTGACCTTGAGGTTCACAGCCTGATTCGTAACCACTATGCTACCAGAGCTCCTTATATGACTGAGTAGTAGAACTGCCTATAAAGGTCTTGTCAACTGTGATCTGTACTGGTGTGTATAACCTGATCTTGTCCCCACAGAGCCTCTGGTGTGTTCAAACCACCAATCTTTAGGTTAGCAGCTGAATGATTAACTACTGCACCACTTCTGTCAGTTGAATTTTCTGTATACATTCATCTGAGTTTGTCATGTTTCTCTTATTACATTGTAAGAATTGTTAGAATTCACTGGCCTTGATATTTATCCTTTCAATAATGTCATTCTCAGATCATAACATTAAACAAATTGTTTTGTAAAACACTTCTCTCAAATAAACTTTATAATGTATCTTCCTATTTGGCTAAATAAATCTTTTACTTGAATCTACATTCAAAATTCTTAGGAAATCTGGTTTAATGGAAATGTCCTATCACCTGCTTAATCTATTGTACTTCTCAATTTGATGTTTTAACCTTCATTTTAAGCATTATTAGTTTAGTTTAATATGTGTAATCATAAATGATCATCATTAAAATTGGGTTTAACGTCTAATATTTAAAGAAATTCACTAAAATAACCTGAGGCAAGTTAATAAAATATATATGAGGCTCAGTATAAAAAATATACAGTGAACTTTAATAGAACATGAAAGAAGGTGCCTTTGCCATTAGCATTTGTCCTCTATTCATTCAGTAGGTATAGAAATATAACTAAGAAAGGAGGCAATATTTTCTTTATAAGCATTGAATTTTTTTTTGCATACTAAGAAGATATTTACTGGTAGAACTTAATGCAGTCCATCCAGATGTCTCTGATATTAACAACAAATTATTCCAGAGAGTTTATATGATAATTTAAAATAAGCCATAATAAGAAGCAAGGGCAGGTCTCATTTTATAATCCTATCTGGCACCAACCTGTTCTAAGTGTTATGAGGGTAACTCACAAAGTATTGCTGAGAAACCATAGAAACCTTTGTTAAACAAAAATGTCAAATTGTGAAGGTAGTGTTTCTCAACATAACCTCTGTCTAGGTTTATATAGTACTGAAGGTGGTGCCACATCAACATGGCAGTCTGGGCATCTTTAAGGGTCTAAAATTGTGTTCCTTTTGAGTTTTGAGAACAAAAAGAAGTCTGAGTAGGCAAGGTCAGTGCTGTAGGGTGGAAGGTGTAAATTATTCCAGTGAAATTCAGGTACATTGTCTTGATGAAAAAAAAAAAAAAAATCTTTGGTGCAACTCTTCTGATTTTTGATTCTGTTGATATTTTCTCACCAATGCAAATATATATATAAATTCTTCATAATAAAACCCATGATTGGCTTGTGTGTTTGGATAAAAATCTATCAAGATTACCACTTTGGAGTCCCCCAAAATAGTTGCATTAACCTTCTAAGCTGATCTCTGCCTTGAATTAAAGTGGCCCACAGATGACCTTGAAAGCCACTATTTTGACTAGACCTCTAATAAGATTAAGCCAGTTTATTATTGAGAGAACTTGTCTACAGCTCTTCACTGATTTCAGGGACATGTTTAAACACATTTTGTTTGGAATAAATCCATGAATGTCTGAAATGAAACCCTAGTAGCAATAGTTTTACCCTCATATTTACATTAGTCTTACAAAGTCTATCTTCTAGAACTGTTGTCATATGAAATTAAAAATTTAATTGTTTAACCTCAAGGGTGTTTTCAGTAAGACTGTAGTTTAGAATTAACGCTTTTCAAGTTCTTTGTGATATTACTATTCAAAAAGACTGAATTAACTTGTCTTAGGAATCCTGGTATGGTGCTGTGGGTTAATCCGCTGGGCTGCAAAGTCATTTGAACTGTAAGGTTGGCAGTTCAAGCTCACCAGCCACTCCTTGGAAACCCCATATATGGTCGTTATGGGTCGGAACCAACTATAGGAGTTACCAACAACAACAAGTAATTAAGAGAGCAGATCAGATTAAAATTGATTTATTACAAAGAAGCCTTTGTTATTATTAGTGGCTTATTTGCCACTAATAAACTTATTAGTCATGATGTAGCAATGTACTAATTGCTAAAATAAGCACTGAATCGATAACCACAAAATCAGTGGTTCAAACGCACTAATCGTTCCTCAGAAACCTTACACATGGTTTCTAGTAGTTGGAATTGACTCAAGACGCTTAACAACAATGGCAATAATGAATTTAAATGAATTTTAAAATGTCTACATATTGTTTATAATTTTAACATACTTTTAATTCATTTATTTAAGAATAATACTCAAATAAACAAATGAATTATGCTAGTAGGCTGTTAATGAAAATGGGGGAAACTGCCAAGCTTATAACTAGATTCTGATGTTTACAGCTATGCATTCTCCAGTTTTTCTTCTTTAACTACAGAGAGGCTTGATAAATTAACACTGGTGAATTTCATTATCTCAATAATGATTATCATAGCAATGAAAGTAATACTGTGAGTTTGTGTGGTGGGTTTTGTGGAGGTGTCTTTCATACTTGATCTCATTAAGTCCTCCCAATGATATTTTGGGACCAGTCCTTGAAGAAGGTCTTTATACTTGGTAGAGGATGAGTTGAAAAAGAGGAAGAGCTCCTGTGGCTGCATCAGTGGGCTTAAACATAAGAACGATTTCAAGGATGACACAGGATAGGGCAGTGTTTCGTTCTGTTGTACAGACTGACACTGGATGGCATCTAACAACAACATACTTATCCCTTTGTTACAAATGCACAAACCAAGATATAGAGATTTTAGACAGTTAACCTATGACCATTCTACATAGTAAACTTGAGAGAAGGATCCTTCAAATCCAAATCTCAGAAATGTTCATATCTGTGCTCTTAAACACTATCTATATTTTGGGGCCCCTTTCTTGACTAAAAGCCAAACATTTGAAAGCTATATAGCTTGACTTGATTGCAGTTTTATACCTCAGGAGATAGAGAAGAAAACAGAGAACTGTTATTCAATTACAAGGAAGAGAAGACAGATGAAATGCCAGTGAAGGCAACCTGAGATAAAAACCAAGAAACATCCAGTGCCCCAAACCAATCCTATATTCCTTCTTTCTTAACGTCCAAATTTTGTTGATAAAATCTTTATACAATCAAGATTATCTAATTATTCTTTACCAGAGATGAGTTTTGCTCAGTGGTGTCCAATCTTTAGCACTTATCAGAATCACCTGGGGAGCTTGTCAAACCGCCTTGGGCCCATCCCCAGAGTCTGATTAAATACATCTGTGGTGGGGACCAAGCATCTGTGTTTTTAACAAGTTCCTCGATAATGCTCTGCTCCTGGTCTGAGAACCACACTTTGAAATTCTTTGGTCAAATGAAGCTTTGAACTTAGCTACACACTGGAATTACCCAAGAAACTACGAATAGATTCAAATTCCCAGGACCCACCCAAGCCAATTAAATCAAAACTTTGGTGGTGAACATGGCTGTGAGTATTTTTAAAAAGTACCTCAGGGGTGTGTAGCCAAGTATTAGAAAGTGCATGTACATGCACATTAAGAAGATAACCCCAAATACAAGTTTTAGGGAATACTTCTTGTCCTGGATTGCATATAGAAATGGCTCTGAGAAATGAACTTCTGTCTTTGACAACTTTTTAGCTTTTATCACCTTCTTGGATGTATTTCTGTATTGTTAAACTTTTTCATATCTTTTTCTCCCCAAGGGTAACCACTTCCTGTCCTATATTCATAGTATTTTTTTCTGTTTCTCTTTTTCTAAAATGTTCTTTTCTAACTTGGCAAGTTGATAGTCTGACGTTTTGAATTAAGTGTATTTTGTGAATAGCAAGCAGATTTTGGCTTAGCTTTTTTCCATTACAGAAAAATACTAATACCTTCATCTTTTGTTGGAGAAATCTTTAAGGAATGAATTAAGATTCTTTGGAGTTTTTATTGACTTTTCCTCAGCATTTAAGTGTTAGTAAATTCAATTCAGGCATATAATCACTATAAATACCTGGATATGATTATTTGTAAACAGCCAGCATTATGATATCACCATGACATGACGTGGCATTTATCTATAAAGAAGACTATTGGGCTAGCTGTGACTATAATTTATTAAATTGACATATACAATTATCTGCTAAGTGGAATTGTCCTCTTGAACTGTTTCAATATTTTCTGTAGAAATGTGATTAAGATATTTTGTAGTTAAGCTATACCTTCTTCACTTTATGAAGACATTTGACAGACATTGCTTTCCAGTCTGCTGTGAATATATGATGTACTTTTTCTGACCAATTAGTTTGGTTTTGTGTATTTTTTGAGGCTCTGAGTTACATGATTGATCATGCTTTCCTCTTCATATTAATCTCAGAAAAAGTCTAAAGATAATAATTCTGTAATTTCTAGAATGCATATTGTAATTTAGTTTTAACCTTGGTTTCATTTACTATCTAAACCCTTATTTCTTTTTATCTTGCAGGTATGTATGTGTATAACTTAGTTTATGGTATAACTCACTACTATGTTGTATGTATTATTGTATGTAGCATTACATTTGAAGAACGAGGTGAGGTATAAATAAGTAATAAAAAACTAGATCCAGGAAGTACATGCAATATTGTTGTTGTTGGTGATATTGTTAAGTGCCTTTGATTAGATTCTGACTTGTAGCTATTCTGTATAGGGTTTCCAGTGTGTGCCTAGTGGGCTTGAACCACCATACTTATGGTTAGCATTCCAGTGCTTATCTCACAGTTTCACACTAGGACCCCACATGCAATATGAATGATCTCATTATAAATGTACTGGTTTTGAACTTTCTTTTAACTTTTTAATAACTTATTATTTACTTACAATTGTTACCATTTTGATGCAGTAATTCCAGTCTCCTCATTCTTATTAACCATAATAAAATAATTAATGAAACTTCTCAAAATTTTACAATCATAAAATCAAATAAGTATATTAAGATAATGCTTTCTTTAAACAACTGGAAAAATACCAAGACATTTTATTTGTGGCATAACATTTTAAATAGTATAATTTCTGGCAGAATAAGATTTGGATTCAGATTTTAGATTTGAATAACCACATAATCATTTTTATTTTTTAGATTTTTTCTTTAGATATAGTTTTTTTTATAAGAATAGAGTACCAATATGCATAGACTCAGAAATGTATTGACCATATTCATAATATCATTTATCTTCTTTAAGAAATGTTACTTTTAGATGAGATCAGGCTCATTCAGGGTGGTATGGCCTTAGCCAGAAATGTTGCTTTTTAAAGATATCTTTAAAATGCAGCCTAAGATATTTTTGCATTTCATGCAAGTGACAGAAGGAGAAGGAAAGAGCTTAAAATTTAGGGTTATGGTTAAGATAAATAAAAAAACAGCAATCATTCACAGCATGATAAAAAGACCATAAGAAAGTACTTTATGGATACAGAGGACAGAAAATACACAGAAAGGAAAAGATTAAGAAGGTAATTTTTGAGATGACTTTTAAAAACTGAACAGAAATTTAGCATGCAATGATAAGAATAGTGATTATTGATAAGAACTATGTAAAACAGCCATCACAGCAACATGCAAGCCACCACAGTAAAAAAAAAAAATAAAAATAAAAAGTGACAGCAAACTTAATGGCATTGCACTTAGATTTGGCATTGTAAGATCACTGGTTTGCAAACCACAAGATCATTAGTGCAAACCCACCTATATAGGGTCACTATGAGTCAGAAGAACTTGATAGCAATTAAAAACAACAAGGAGCTCTGTAGCAGAGTGAGATTACTTGTTGGACTGCTAACATTGAGGTCAGTAGTTTGAATCCTCCAGTGACTTCTGCAGAAGAAACATGAGGCTTTCTGCTCCTGTAAAGATTCACGACCTTGGAAACACCATGCAGGATCATTATGAGTCAGAACCAAATCGACAACACACAGCCGCCACCTACTTAGGAGCTCTGATTGCATTGTAGGCTAAGAGCAACTACTAACTACAAGGTCAACAGTTCAAACCCATCCGGTGCTCTTCGGCAGAAAGTTGAGGCTTTCTGCTCCTGTTATGATTTACAGCCTTAGAAACCCTATAAGAGGTTGCTAGGTCAGCAGTTAAAGCTCACCAGCTGCTCCTCGAAAATCCTATACAGGGTGACTATGGGTCGGAATAGACTCAATGGCAATTAACAACATGAATCAGAGTAGGTTGACTCAAGGGCAGTGTTTTTTTTGTTTTTTTTAATCTCAACCTCATCTTTGCAGACCTTCATTAATTAGCCTTGAAATCAAAAAGCTTTGCAGAACTATGTAAAACAGCAATTTAGTAGTATACTAAGGGCATTTTAAAAAAGGTGTTAAGTGCCATCGAGTGGGCACTGACTCATAGCAACCCTGTATAGGGTTTCTGAGAAGTGATTGGTGAGCTTGAACCGCGGACCTTATGGTTGAAAGTGACGTTGCATTCCAGCACATTAACCCACATCACCACACCAGAAATCCATTTTAAAAAATGACTTAAAAAATAATCAGCTTTAATTGTTTAATATCATAGTTTCCTGAAGCAGAATTACAAGTTATGACAAACAAGATGTTGACCAAAATTGTTTCATAGGAAAAATTGGAGAGTAAGGGATTTTGAAATGCTAAAGTATTTCTGGGTATCTAGAAGTCATTAACATGTACAAGGATATGTTCATGCCTAGCAAATAACTGACAAAGCCCAACCTTCTCTCTTCTCTGATTAATTTTGTAATCCTAAACAAACAAGAAGTGCAGGAAAAGGCACTTTTAAACTACCTATTGAATCCTTGTAAGCAATTCTCAACACACACACACACACACACACACACACACACAAAGTCCCTTAGCAATGACTGGAAGACTTGGAAGAGTTACTGGTTCAATGCAGTTGAGGAAATCTGTCCAGTCATTTGTTATGTGCTGTCGAGTTGATTCAGACCCATAGTGACCCTGTACAGGGTTTCCGAGGCTGTAAATCTTTACGGGAGCAGAAAGCCTCATCTTTCTCCCGTGGAACAGCTGGTAGTTTCCAACTGCTGACCTTGAGGTTTGCAGACCCATTCGTAACCACTATGCTGCCAGAGCTCCCCATCCAATCATTAATGGTCACTAAATTATCCAGGCAGGGCATCATTAACTTTACACACAATGAATACAGATCATAAGAAATAATTCCATGGTGTCACTAAACAAACAGCAATGATACCAACAAAAAAAGATACATCAATAATCAATTTTGGAAGGGATATGACTTCATGAGTTACCATACAGCATTGTTTCAAATGTACCGTTTAAAAAAGTAAATAAGAGACAGGGAAAAGGAATAGGAGAAAAAAAAAATAAAAGTCAATAATAACCATTTCTAAATAAGCCAGTTGTGATAGTTAAGGTTATGTGTCACATGAGTGGACCAGGATTCGCAGTGTTTTGGCATTTGAGATGCAGTTATCACCACAATGCAATGTAATACAGTGTAATTGACTCTATGATGAGTTCTGCTGTGAGCAGCTAATCAATTGACATGATGTTCTTCAGGAGTGTGACCTGCATCCAGTATATTAGACACTCAGGCAAAGCTTGTTTGCTTTCTGCTGGGTCGGGATCTTGCATCAGGCTAGTCCTCCAACCTCTGGTTCTTTGCACTTGAGCCAATGAACTGCCCTGTTATTTGCTCATCTTGGGAGCCATCAGTAGTTTGTCTTCTTATATGCTGGAACTGCCAACCTGCCTGTTGCATTTGCCTGCCTACCTGTCAATCTCGATTCATCTGACCTAGATCATTTGGTACTTTACCACCTCTAGAACTGTGTAAGCATCTTTCTTGATATAAACTTTTTTTTCTCTCTCTCTCCACCTATGCAAATTTCACTGAACTAGCTTGTAGCTTGGGACATAAATAATTATGATTAAGATACAGTTAATGAAAAAATATGGGTCTGCACTTCTACGAAGTTCAAACAACTCCAAATGAGCTAAATTGAAAGATATTCACACCAAAACATATTCATAACCAAAGATAGTTACAGCCAAAACTGTTGAAAGCCAAAGGAAAGGGAAGACACTAGATCACCGCAAGAAAAAAGTGACTCATCATATTCAAGAGTTTCTCACTAAATTCAACAGCAGACTTATTATCAGAAACCATGTTATTAAAATGGCAGTGGGATAACATATTGAACATGCTTGAATAAAGATTCTCAATCATGTATCTTTTGATTATATCTTACCTCATGGGCACATAAAGTTTTACTACAAAATCATAGAAACCTTTATTTAGCATAAATATTAAAATGTGAAACTATTGGTTCTTGACATATCGTGCATGTGATTTGGCACTGTGTGTTAATGAACTGGACTCAAGGTCAGTTTGAACCACAAGGTCAATGGTGCAAGCTTACCAGCTGCTCCTCAGAACCCCTATACAGAGTTGCTATGGGTCAGAACTGACTCGACAGCACTTAACAAGTACAACAAAGATCTACACACATCTGAAAGCAATGTTTCCATCACTAACACTTCCCCAAGCCCCTTTCAGTCTACACCACATTAAAACAGCAGTTTTACCCTTCTCAAAGCACTCAATTGATGTTCCTTTTAAATGTTCTTTGAATTTTGAGACCAAAAAGACGTTTGAAGTTACAGAATCAGGTCTGTAGGGTGAATAGGATAATGTTTCTTAGTGATATCCTAATAGGACTGCCTTGTTCCTCTCAAATCTTGACTAGGTGCATTGTTTGATGAAAACAGATTCCTCGGTGAGATTTTCCTAACCTTCTTCTGACCAGTACTGTTTTCAATTTTCTTGAAGTGTCTTTATAATAAACCCCATGATTTCACTATGCTTTTCAAGAATATCTATCAAGAATATCACTTCGGGATCCCAAAAAAAGCAATTCCTATAACCCTCTGAGCTGACCTCTCTGTCTTGAATTTTACTGGTCCTGCAGAGCCCCTCAGAAGTCACTGGTTTGATTGGACCTTTATTTGAAGTTTGTCTAAGGAGACTAAGACAGATGTTTTACTGAGAGAGCTTGTCTGCAGCCATCCACTGATCACAGAGGCAGGTTTCACAGCATTTTAATTATAAAAAAACCCATGCGTGTATGAGCTTGAGCCCTACCAGCAATACTTTCTTACTTACCCTGATGCATCCAGCAGAGTCCTGGTATGGCACTGTGGGTTAATGCAAAGCCATTTGAACTGCAAGGTCGGTGGTTCAAGTTCACCAGCTGCTCCTCAGAAACCCTATACAGGGTCGTTATGGGTCAGAATTGACTTGACAACATTTAACAACAACAACAACAATGTATCCAGGAAACTTGTCTTTCAATAGCAAAGGAGAAAAAATGGTTTAATCACTCCTATACAACTCAAACCTGAGTCATTACTAGCAGACCAGTTATAAAAGAATTATTGAAAGTTTCTCTTCAGGCTGAAACAACACTAGTCAGTAATGCAAATAGAAATGGAAGGTGTCAGTAGAATAAATTCAGATTAGTGGTAAATTTGATACTGATCCAGTCCAGGTAGTAGTCTTGACAGTCTGTTTTACTTTTCTCCCAGGAAAGTATTGTAATTCTCTTTTATGAAAATTTAAGGTGCTGCCAGATTATCTCTTTCCAGATAGTGTTAAACACAACTTCCTAGATGCCAACAGTATACCTGGCAGTATTTGGCTTACTGTAACTATAGGCTTAAGAACAAGTTTATCCTATTAGCCTTTACTGATATAAGTGTGTCATTTCTATTAGCCCCTCAGCTTTCAGTGAAGATTTTGGACCCTAAGAGCTCAGTTGACAAAAATGTCCAACTTTAGAGAAAGAAAGAAACACAATTTAATTTCAACAAAAGAATTGTTTTGCATTAGTAATGTGTTAAATCATGGGCAGCTGAACTAAGAAGGCATTATATGCTTAGGGGTAGGATTGTTTTTGTTTGCTTTGGATCTTTAAAATAATGATGCAGCACTTGCTAAACTTGGCTTTGAGTTGGCATTGAAAATTAGAATTATGAAAGATAAAGGCATTTGAATTTATAGGATTTAGTTTTTGTTCAGATTTGTTCTATTACCATGTATCTCAATTTAACAGTTGGTGTATCATTGCTAAATGAACCAAAATTTATTTTGCGTTTTTGCTTGCCAGTGGCATTTCAGTGGCAATGAATTCTGGCAGCAGTGTTATGTGGGATGTAAAATTGCTTTAGCCTTGACATAGCATTCATATTAGAACTTGGACCTTCTCTAATATGGTGACTTTAATTATTTTTCAAACTAAGATATTCAAAGAATGTTGTTGTTAAGTGTCTTAGAGTCAGTTCCAACTCACAGAGAGCCTATATAGGGTTTCCAACGAATGACTGGTGAGCCTGAACTGCCAACCTTGGAGTTCAAACCAACCTTACAGTACAGCACATTAATCCACAGACCACACCACAGCAATCAGCAATATTGAAGAGCTTATAGCATCTCTTTAATTTTCTCTGCTTACTTTGTTTTTATGAGATAAGTTTTTTACTTAATCTGGTAGCGTAGTGGTTACGAATCAGGCTGCAAACCGCAAGGTCAGCAGTTCGAAACTTCCAGCTGTTCCGCGGGAGAAAGATGAGGCTTTCTGCTCCCGTAAAGATTTACAGCCTCGGAAACCCTATACAGGGTCGCTATGAGTCGGAAACGACTCCACAGCACATAACAACAACAACAACTTGTATACCAGCATTCCTGGTGTAGTACTGTGGGTTAGTGCGCTGGACTACAAAGTCGGTTTGAACTGCAAGGTTGTCAGTTCAAACTCACCACTATTCCTTGGAAACCCTATACAAGGTCTCTAGGAGTTGGAACCTACTCGAAGACACTTAACAACAACAAAAATCTCTTTACCTGGTCATATTTATATCTCTTTAGAAGTTTGTCATATAAAGTTCTTTGCAACATACCCATTCTAGTGTCATGTACCAATATTGTTAAAAAGTGCTATATTGACAAGACACTGCAACCCATCATGGGGAAAATAAAAGAAAGTCTTTGGTTAGGTTTGAGGAAGGAGGCAGATTGTAGAAAAATACAGATTATATATGAATAGATAAACAGGTTAAAAAGTGGCTTTTGTGTCTGATATTGAAAAAAATATATCAAATGAGCTAACTGGTTAAAAGTATTCAATGGAGAGTTAACAGATCATGGAAAAGCAGGGAACAAATTAAAGATCACCATTGTCTGTGTGAGCTTTAAAAAGTCCATGGAAAAATAAAATGAAAAGATAATGGAGAAACCAAGATGGCAGCCCCCATGGATCTGGAGTTGAAGAAGGCCTTTACAGAGCTTCAAGCCAAAGTTATTGACACTCAACAGAAGGTGAAGCTTGCAGACATACAGATTGAACAGCTAATCAGAACGAAAAAGCGTGCACATCTTACAGATACAGAGCTTATGACTTTGGTAGATGAGACTAGCATGTATGAAGGTGTAGGAAGAATGTTTATTCTTCAGTACAAGGAGGTAATTCGTAACCAGCTACTAGAGAAACAGAAAATAGCAGAAGAAAAAAAGAATTGGAACAGAAAAAATACTACTTTGAGCGGAGCATCAAGGAAGCTGTGGACATTAGGGAGATGTTGATGGCAAGAAGGGCCCAGTAGGAGGCCATGAAGGAAGGCTCTCCCTCCGGACCCGCCCATTCCTGGTGAGGGCAGGGCCCTGGGCAAGGACAGCCTCTGCTCTGCTGAACATTTTACTGGGTGGCCTCACTATCCCACATTTTCTACATTACCCGGAGTCCCTTGCAGATCCCAACCCCATTATTTCCTATCCTGGCTCTGTCTGTCACTCCTGCCGGACACGCCTGTCTCCCAGGGATGTGGCGAGAACTCCCAGGGAAGGGAAAGCAGGAGCCAGGACAGCCAGGGAAGCTCTGCCTGAGCCCATCATTGGTACCATGCTGGTCAGACCAATAATGGCATCTGCCCCACTCTATGTCTGCTTTGCGTGAGCTGAGGCCTGAGAGGCAGACGCTGACCTGTGTACCTTAGCTCTTGTCTGTCTGTGTTCCAGGGCCCGGCTGGGAGCTGCCCCTTTGCATGGAAACTGGCCCCTTCTTGGTGATTGGGGTCTTTTCCTTTCTTTTTTTGTTTTTGAGTAATTCTCTCAATTTCTGGGCCTCCATATAATATACAGATTGGAGAGAAGACCAGGGTCTGGCTGAATTTAAATGAACAGAAGAATAGTGATTCCTCTAGGGCATTCTGTCTCAACAAAGATTCCTTCCCCTGCTTCTTCCCAAAGATTCCAAAAGTATATTTAATAATAATCAACAATAAACCAGCAGTACCTCCAAGTCTGTCTCCCTATGACCAGTATCATGTGAAAATGGACACTGTAGCCCTGAGCTCTCCTTGAGGTTGCTGGAGCTGACTTACACTAGCTCACAAGAGCCAGTTAGCACATTTCAATACATTTTGTTGCAAACCAATTGTTAAACACAACTATTATTATGTAAAGTTACAGTACAATTATATTAAAAACAAGGGTAATATTTAAAATTAAAAAAAAAAAAGATAATGGAATTTTTCTGCAAACATTTTGAGGTCCCTTCATATTGTGTTAAGTAGCCTGTGGTAGAATTATAGATTGCATGGGGGAATTGTCTAGACCCTAACTAGTCTCTGCATGAGAACAATTGAGTTAGTCCATTTCTGTAAAAACGTATAGCTTCAAAAGTCATACAGAACATCTCTATTTTATATAGTTGTTATGAGTTGGAATGGACTCCCCAGTATTGGGTGACATCTTCAGTTTTCCGTCAGCAATTCAAGAGAAAAGTCTTCATTCATTTGACTGTTTTTACTTAACAACTAGCATATTGCTTGCTTCATAGCAGGTGACTATGAGAAAAGAGGACACCATGAATGATGAAAAAAGTAAAACAATCCTTAAAAGATGAGAAGCTAAATAATAATAATAAAGCAGAAGTGACAATAATAAAATTTTAAAGTTTAAATTAGTTCCCTTTTCTGAGCTGTTGTAGATACAATTTTAATACTTTCATGGATCATTTCCTTCTAAGGTATAGTCTTAACTCACAAGTAAAATATGTTACTTTTATTACTTTTTTCATGAGTTATATACAATTATCTTAAAAAAAACACACACACAGAGAGATACAGGAAAAAAAGGAGCATCTTTGGGGAAATAACTAGGTTTAAAATGAAAATTTATCATATCTTCTTTAATGTAGAATTATGTCTTGTTTGGGTTTCCTAAAGAAGCAAAAACCAGTGAAGCCTTTATTTTTGTATATAAAGAAAGATATATATCAAGGAAATTGCTCACACATTTGTGTTGTGGTTGTTAAGTGTCGTTGCATCAATTTTGACCCATTGTGACCCTGTACAGGGTTTCCGAGGCTGTAAATCTTTACGGGAGCAGAAAGCCTCATCTTTCTCCTGCGGAACAGCTGGTAGTTTCGAACTGCTGACCTTGTGGTTCACAGCCCAATTCGTATCCACTACGCTACTATAGAGGGCTGATAAAGGTACATGGCAAGCAGGCAGGTCAGACAGGTAACATGGTTTGATGGCTTACAATTTACAGAATCAGCGGCAATACAGCAGGCCACTGCCTCAAGACCAAAACACCAGATATTAAATGACCAGGATCTAGACTCCGCAGAAAAAGTAAGCAAGCTTTGCCCAAGTGTTCAGTATATTGGAAGCAGGCCACACCTCTGAGGAAACTTCCTTTCAGTTGATTGACAGCTCATAGCAGATCTCATCGTAGGGGATTATTACCTCTTACCTACCAAACCACTGAAAATCCTGGCCCAGTTAAGCTGGAAAATCTAAATTTCTAGCCAGGGATTCCTTTTCATTCTCTTTTGAGTTTTCTAACTAAATACACTTAACCAATGACTAAGACACTCTGCCAAACCTCATCTCTCATACTTAGGACATATTGTCAGGAGGGAGCAGTCGCTTGAGAAGGATATCATGTTTGATAAGGTGGAGGGTCAGAGAAAAAGAGGAAGATGGCCAAGTGGCAGCATCGATAGACTCAAGCGTGTCAGCCGTAGTGAGGCTGGCCCAGAATCTGGCAGTGTTTCATTTTGCTGTGCTTAAGATCGTTATGAGTCGGTACCAACTCGATGGCACCCAACAACAACAACAAGACACTATGAACTCTGTAGTATCCTCAGAAAGCTCTTTAATGAGTTATTTTAAGAATGCAGATTTTTCTTCAGTTTAGGAATTCACTGTATTTTAATCAACAACATTTCTAAAACATATAAATGTAAACATTCAACAGGATAGAAATATTTCCAAACCCAGTATAAATTGAAACGAAATGATAATATTTTTACAAAATGGAAAAATTTGCTTCTAACATGTACTGGATGAGACCCACTCACGGTTCGTGTTCAAATAAAAATTCTTCCCTTTTAAGTGCTTCAACAGTTATAACTTGTACCATTTCCACCTCATTACTAGCACTGCCTTAGAATAGATTCTAATTGTGACATTTTGTACTCACATATTATGAAAACAGCGAATTGGCCACAAAATACAGTGGAGGTGTTATTTACATTTTCAAATGCTTCTAACATGATCTCTATCTCTCACATATTCAGAATTTAGAGTGGCCTTTCTCTCACAGGTTAGTGCTGATATAAATACCCGACAATGGTAATTGTTGATGAGGAAGGCTGTAGAATAATGTAAAGGTCACAGAATGATAATCCATGCTCATATTTACCAAGCTATACAAGGTATTAAAATACTGATATTGAACACTGATGACTAATCAGACAAAGAACTCTGGCGACAAAGAAATAGTACAACAGGAATTTATTCACATAATAATTATGTGATGATTAAGTGAGGGCATGAAGAACTAGACCCAAATGAACTGACAGAATAAAGAGGTTTATTTCACATTGCTTCACTTACTCTTTCTATATTACTAATTTAATCTCTTTTGTTGTTTGTCAGTGCTGTTCCAATATATAGTAACTCCATATAGGGTTTCTTAGGAATGGCTGGTGAGTTTGAACCTCCAACCTTGTGATTCAAAGCAACCTTGCTGTCCAGTGCTTATCCTACAGTGCCACACCAGGACTGTAGTACAGTGCAATAAAGCTGTTTTGTTTTTATTTTGACAATGCTTCAAAAGTAGAAGTGTCTATACTTGGTTGATAGGGAAGGCAGTTTAGGAGAAGAGAAGAAGGAATGGAAAAAATGGAAATCGCTTTCTCTTTTTATTTTGATCTGTTTTCTTTTCTCATGTACTGGAAGGAAAGCAATGAATATTTATATTCTCATAAAAAAAAAAAAGAAAGCAGAAGTATCTGAAATCTCAACATAGCAGAGTCTTTAACATCTGAAAATATGGTTTTCAATAGATATAAAAATACAGGGCTCATTTCAATAGCTGAGCATGGGAAACCTACCCTTCTGATTTATTCAGACCCTGATTATATTGGTAGAGTAAGAATTTGACAAAAAATTATTGACTTGCCTGAATGGCATACTAATGACCATCGTTTACATCTGACAATCCAGTAACTCATAGACTGATCCTAAATTCCTTTCAATGCATACACTGCTAGGTTCTGTCAAGGATTGAGCTGTGCTCCTCCCTCAAATGTGGGATGCCTATCCCTTGTGCCTATAAATATGACTTTGTTAGGAAATTGGGGTTTTCTATGAAACCCTGCACACTGTCTTTAGGACTCAGAACCAACTTGATGACATTTAACAACAACAACAACAACAACATTATTGTGTTTATGAGATCACAGAAGAGCAAGATAAAATAAAAATCTAATCACATGTGAATATTCTGTTATTAAAAAAAAGATACACAGACATATACACAAAGGAAGACAGACATCATGTGAAAGCCAATGTATAAACAAAGGAAGGCAAAATATTGTTGGTAGACACAATAAAGTAGGAGAACATGCCACAGAAGAAATCAGCATGTCTGAAACCCTAATTTTGACTTATAGTCTCCAATAATGAGAAAAAAAATCTCATCTTTAAAGTCACCTACGTGTTATTTTTTTCTTTAGCTATATCATCATGTGGTGACTACAACAGTGTCTGTAGTTATTTTAAATTATAAAATAAAACTATTTTCAAATAAAAGTGAATTATTTTGAGCAGGAGTGAAAGTCAGAGAACTAGCAATAACTGATGAAGTCATGAGGATCATTGTAGAAATTGAATATCTTCCAGTAGGTGAAGACTAGTGAAATCTTGGGACAGGAGGCAGCTAGATGCAGAGATTACAGTATAAAAATGGTATCTTTCTAGTACCTGCTGGTTATTTAAAATACCAAAAGGAAATGGTTAATGTTCAACCATTTCAAGAGGTACCATATGATCAAGAGCCAATGATACTCAGGGAGGAAGTCCAAAGTGCATTGAAGGAATTGGCAAAGAACAAGGCACCAGGAATTGAT
>NW_006408655.1:2892389-2893535 GCF_000296735.1 Chrysochloris asiatica
AGCGGTAGTGAGGTTGGCCCAGGATTGGACATTGTTTAATTCTGTTGTGCATGGGGTCGTTATGAGTCGGTTTTGACTCGGCACCTAGAAACAACATCTAGTACCTATCAACTTCTACATAAAATAAACATTAAGATATATAAGTAATAAAGCCCATCAAAGCCCCTGAGCTCCAGGACCTAAGACAACCCACAAGAATGCTACAATATTAACATGATTAAAGTAGTCCTAGTAGATATGACTTGCATATGGTTTGCTTCTCTCAACATAAACACTGAACAGGATGAATGATATAGTTGCAGAGTGTATAGTAAGTAAAGGAGGAGGAGGAAGAGGGTACACAGGAAATTGACAGTAACACATAGGAGAGGTAGAATTAAGCAGTGAAAGGACCCAAACAGGAAAATCCATTCCATGTGCCGTCCCCATTTGGGAGTCAAAGGAGTTTCTTGAGCAAACCTTATGGAGAGGTGAAGGACTCACTCAACATAGAAGAAGGGATGAGTAAAACCAGAGTCCTCATTAAAAAGCTCGGAATTTCTACTTTTAAAGTTGGGAAGTAAATCCCCATGGGAAAAGAGTCAAGAAGGCTTCCATTCAGGAAGATTCTTGCTAGAACAGGAAATAATTAGGAAGAATCCTGTTCAAATAGAAAGAAGCATTAAGAGACCTGTTTAATATACTAGGGTAAAATGGCTGGTGAGCTTCCTTGCTATAAAACGTCTACCTTTACATTTCCAACCCTCACAATCAGTCCTGATAATAGTTATTCACTATTGTCTCACAAGAGACCTATTTTTTATTTCATTTAATCAGCCCTGGCTAGACAGATTGGATACTACTCCTGGAGAGTCTGCCTACCTCCAGACCCTCTGGATCTAGGTTCCTTCTTGAAAGCTTGTAAGCCAGTCACTTCTTGCCTTTGTAGCCCGACTCACCCCCCCCCACCACCACCACCACCCCATTTTGGGTAGCCAGTGTCCAAGTTGCCCATCCTTGTCTACTCTGTGTGTGGAGGTGGTAGGAATGATTCTTGCTGTAAGGATTTGTTTCCTCTTTTTAAGCTACTGCATCCACAGGTGTAGGTCAGGATCATCAAATTGTATCAGATTACTCTTTTTTTCCTCTTCTTTTTTCTTCTGGTTG
>NW_006408655.1:2895230-2943415 GCF_000296735.1 Chrysochloris asiatica
TTTGTCTTTTTCTTGTAGAGGTGTTGTAATTTCCTATTGAACCTATTATTGTAGCCACTGTGTCAATACATCTCTTTGGGAGTCGTCCTGTTTTTCACTTACCTTGTAATATCCTTGTAGGCAATTGGATAGTATTCTATTATAGTCCTGGTGTGGTGCTGTAGATTAATACACTGGACTGCAAAATTCGGGTTTGAATTGCAAGGTTGGCAGTTCAAGCTAACCAACTGCTCCTCAGAAACCCGATAGAGGGTTGCTGTGGGTCAGAATCGACTGCAAGGCACTTAATAACAGTGGCAATACTTTACCAAGCAGAGAGTCCTTCTCCAGGGACTGGTTCCACCTGTCCCTGTATGTCCAAAGTGTGAGAGATGAAGTCTTCCCGTCCTGGATTATAAGAAGCATTCTGGCTGTACATCTTCCAACACAGATTTATTCTTCTGGCAGTCCAGAATACTTTCAATATTCTTCTCCAGCACCTTAATTCAAATGCATTGATTCTTCTCCAGTATTTATTTAACTGGAATTCCTTGTAGGCAAGCGAATATTATCCTATCACAGATAGCATTGTGCTTCAAGATTGATCTTGAAATGTTCTTTTTAGTATTGAATGTGATACCATTCTTATTGAATTTGTTGTTCCTAACATATTAACCATATGATTGTCAGATTCAGAATGGCCAACATGTGTCCATTTTAGCACACTAATGACTAGTATAGCAATCTTTGTGTGTTTCATTTCATTTTTAATAACTTTCAATTTTCCTAGACTCATACTTTTTTGTACATTCCATGTTCTGACTATTAATGGATGTTTGCATCTGTTTCTCCTCATTTTGAGTTGTGCCTTATCAGCAAATTAAGGTCCTGAAAGCTTTGCTCCGTTCATGTCATTATGGTAAACTCTACTTTGTGGAGGCAGCTCTTCCTTCGTGGTAATTTGAGTGCCTTCCAATCTTAGGGGCTCACCTTCCAGCATTATATCTGGCAGTGATCCATTGTTATTCACACAATTTTCAGTGGCTAACCATTCAGAAGTAGTCTGCCTCTCCTTTTTTCTAGTCTTTGTTAGTTTGGAAGCTTGATGAAACATGTTTACTATGGGTGACGCTGCTGATATTTTAAATGCTTATGACATAATTTCCAGTATCACAGTAACAAGCATGGCACCATAGTACAACAAACTGTCAGATGGGTGGTGGTCAGCAGTAGCAGCAATGGGTTCAAATGTAAACATTAAAAATGTAAAACAACTATGAGGCTGGTACAGGACCACTCACTGTTTCCTTCGGTTGTACATAGAGTCTCTATGCATCAGAACTGACTCAGGGGCGCCTAAAAACAATACCAACATTGAATTGATTCCAACTCATGGCAACCCCACTTTGCCCTATGGGATTTCCGTGAGTTGGAATTCACTCAATAGCAATGGGCCATGACAGACACATGTTCAAAGAACTGCATGAGAATTGTGATTCACCACTGTGGGTAATGATTCCTCTAGGTGGCAGGCTTGAATATCTAGATGAGGGCCACAAAGTTTAATAGGCAGTCCTCATTCTGACTTGTGGGAACATCAACTCCTAAAGAACGAAAATCCAGATTAAGAAAACAAACAGACAAACCAAACCGTTTGCAATTGAGTCATTTCAATTCCCAGCAACCCCACATAAGGGGTTTCCAAAACTATAAATTTTTATGGGAACAGGCAGTCTCATCTTTCTCCTTTCGAATGGCTGGTGGGTTTGAACCACCAACCTTGAATTAACAGCTCAATACCAAGTTCACAGCTCCAACAAGGCTTTTTACAGTGAGATATGCTACAATGGTGCCATCCTGTTTCTCAAGTAAATTTGATGAGAAGTCCACCCTCAACCATTTTTCTTTTTAGAAATATTTTTTTTACACTCGAACATAATGAGACATATGTTCCACACAGCATAAAATGGAAAAATAACTGTTGTAGAAATAAGTATCAACAATTTATTTACTCATGTAGTTGTTTATTTTCCCCACAGTGTTCCATTTTGGGAAGAGCATTAAAAGTTGCGTATTCATTTTGGATTAACATCTTGTTATAGCAACTTGGGTTTGAAAATGCTATTTCACCTGATATTGTAAACTTTAGAACAGTAATTCTCAAACTTTAGCATGCAGTGGAATCACTTGGCGGGCCCTCTGTAGAGAGCCCTCTGTATTTCTGGTTCAGTAGGTCTGAGACTGATCCCACATATTTGCATTTTTAGCAAGACCTTAGGTGATGCTGTTGTAGCTGATCCAGGTACTGCAGTAAACCAACAACTTACCTGGAGAATTAGTCAGGCAAATCTAGACTTCTCCACACCAGTTAGCTCATCACTCACAAGTTGTGGAAATTTCAGTTATCTCATTTATGAACTAGTAATGATTATGATCCCACCAACTCTGGTTTGTAGAGAGTACTAAATATGAAACTGTCATTTAATACTGACTATTTTAAAGTCTTCCTAATTTAAGGACTTATAGCTCTGGTGTGACACTGTAGGGTAGGCACTAGACTGCTAACCACCTGGTCGCTGGTTCAAACCCACCCGTCACTCTTTGGCAATCCTGTACAAGGTTTCTATGAGTCAGCAATGACTCAGCAGCACTTAACAACAACAACAACAACAATTTAACGACTTATCGAAAAGCTTCCAATATTGGATTTTTTACACCTTAGATGTTAGTGTTTCTTTCGCCTAATATTTACTTTGCATATTATATTTATTTTACTGAGCCTTTAAAATCTTATTTGTAGTCACAAGATAGATAAATACATACTGCATCATGCCGTTTCTTAGACTTTCTGATGAGCTGTGATTTTTGTTGAATGTGATTTTACTTGTCTTACTGTTACATTACTATCCAATGAATACCATGCAATATTGAAATGGGAACTGTGGGTGTTCCTAATTAAAATAGTTGGGTTTGTTACCTTTATTATTGAAATTTGAGTTGGAACCCCCCCACCCCAGGTGGTTATATAAAATTGCAACAAATGTTGTTCACAACTTTATTTTTGTTTCATGAAAGTAGGAAGTAAAAATCCAAAAGCACACACTGCTAAAGGCATAAGTATTTGCTTTTTCCAAATAAAAATAACATGTGACCCAGAAATCCCACCCATATATCCTAGAGAAGTAAGAGCCAGGGTATCACTAATTATGTACAGATCCATGTTCATTTCAGTGTTACTTACAATATCAAAGAGATGGAAACAGCCTAAGTACCTGATAAAAGGATAAACAAACTGTGGTACATAAGCACAATGAAATACTGCTCAACATTAAAGAATAATGAAGCACCTGTGAAACACCTTATAATGTGGATGAACCTGGAGGACTTAGGTGGTGGTGGTTGTGTGCACCCTAGTTAGTTCTGATTCATAGCAATCATGTATAGGGTTTCCAAGGCTGTAAATATTCATAGGAGCAGAAAGATTGCATCTTTTTCCTGTGGAGCTACTGATATAAATTCAAGTTGCTGACCTTGCACTGAGCAGCCCATCTTGTAACTCAGTACATTGCCAGAACTCCTTTGGAGGACATTATGCCGAGTAAAGTATGCCAGACAGTGTTTTGTTCTGTTGTGGATATTGTCGCTATGAGTTAGTACTGACTCCATAGCACCTAAATGACAACAGTAGTTCTGTTGTGCTATAGGATAAGTCGCAGACTACTAATGATAAGGTTGGCAGTTGAAACCCATCAGCTTCTCTTGGGAAACCCAATAGAGGATTGCTATGAGTTATAATCGACCCAAAGCACTTGACAACAATAACAATAACATAAGAGGATGATCACTACAATATCACTCTGTTGTTGTTATTCAGTGCCATTGAGTCAGTTCCAACTCTTAGCTACCCTGTACAGGGTTTCCAAGGAGCAACTGTTGGTTTGAACTGTCAGTCCATAGTTTACCTTAAAGGCAAAGAAATACACAGAGCAGTACACAAAAATTATAGACAACAAAGGTAAATTCTGTTACATACACAATCATACAGTATCAGTAATGACTGAGTAGATGCAGAGACAGACAGGCAAACTGAACAGCTATGAGTAAGCAAATGGGACTACACCCAGGACCATATGGAGGATTGGCAGAGGATATTTGTATGTTTGTATTTGTATGTGCTGTAAACATATCCATGTATATGATAGTGCAGCTACAAGGTAAGGTTATGAATACTTCTTAGCCATAACCTATCACCTTGAGGTAATTGGTCACAAGGCTTAGGGACCACAGTCTTGGGGCACAGAAAACAAAATTGACATAACATAGTTTATAAAGACAATGTTCTACATCCTATTGTGATGAGTAGTGACTGGTATCTAGAAAACTAGTGAGCAGCCATCTAAAACTATTGGGTTCACTCCATTTGAAACAAAGATGAATGAAGAAAATCAAAGACGCATGGAAAGAAATAGTCCAAAGGACTCATGGATCAGCATACCTCAGCCTCTTAAACCCAGAGTCTAGAAGAAGTAGATGGTGCCCAGCTACCACCATCACCATAGATCACAATAGAAGGTCCTGGGTAGAATGGGAGAAAAAGATGAAGCAAAATTCAAAATCATAACAACAACAACAAAAATAACAGCCTTACCAGTTTGACAGAGATTGGTGGAAGCCTCAAGACTAAGACTGTTAATCACCACGCTTCAAGCCTTGAAATGGACCCAGAGATTGTGGGTCAGTTTTCAGTCAAGCAATACATAGGTTTAGGTCACTGTGAGTTGGAACTGACTCAACAGCACCGGACTTAACTGCAGCAACATACAGTGACAACATTAGAGGTATACATACTCCTTAGAATAGTTAGCATTAGAAAGGAGATCACAAGAGCAGCTTTTGCCTGGGGATAAGCTCAGAAGACTTGAAGGGATGGTAAAGAAAGATCAAAACATGCAGGGAGGAGGTGGGAAAAGTGATGTTACATTATGGGGATTGTAGTCAATGTCATAAAACAAAATGTATATGAATTGTTGAGTAGAAAACAATCTGCTGTGTAATCTTTCACTTAAATCACAATAAAAGTCTTTGTTTTTTAAAGCCACAATGTTTTGTTTTTCTAATGCAATGACATTTTTTTTTCCTACTAATTTAAGGATGGTGACTATCCGATATATTCTCAAATAAGAACAAAATTAGTATTTTAGTTTATTATTTCTAACAGTAAGCTGTTAGAAAATGATTATCCTGAGTCCTAGTGACTTTCTTTAAATTAGCATGGGGTGTAAATCAGGTTTCTTTCTATAAAGACTTTTAAAATTACTTATACATCATCACCTTGAATCCTTACTTTTTTAACACCTGAACTATAACTTTACTTTCTTAACACCTTTACTAGTGTGTAGTTTGTGATATGTATTATTAGAAAAGATAGGAAACATTCTACTTTTTTCCCTGTATAGCAAACGGCAGTTTGAAGGCTGTTAGAGAGATGCTGGTATTTTAAGGGTGACAGCCATGTTAGCTCTGATCATTACTGCTCTACTCATTCCAGGAGAGATTTGATTTCCTTTACCGGTTCATGCTTGAATAATCCCAACTCACATACAGGCAGATGTTTGTGAAATTTTTCATTTTTTCCATTAGGAATCCTACATATATCATGTACTTCCAGTTATTGTATTTAAGACTGGTTGCCAAATGATGTACTTTTATGTTGGTACTGCTAGTATTTACAGTTTAATGTAGAAACACAAATGCACTTTTGTTGTTTACATTTTTCAATTTAATATCCTAACATGTCTCTATTTTTTCTTTTCTTTACAGGTGAAAGTAGTATTTCAGAGGTATATAATTGTAGAGAATAGTATTAATATATGTATTAATATTATATTTGTCCTTGACGGACTTTTGTAGAGTTGTATTGAATTAAGGAAGTAATATGTTAATCTTTTTCATTGTATAGTTTCTGGGAAATTAATGCAGGAAACTTTAGTTGAAAACTGACTTACTAAATGCTTTGATATTGCCAGAATTGTGACTTTTAGTTGTTTAATTAGTTTTGATGTGTTAAAAATTAAACTGTTAATTAGTTAATACATTTTAGTTACTTAATTCCTTAGTTAATAGTCCACAGATCAACTGAGTTTTCTGTTGTTTTTGTCCTGGCTTGGGACACATGACAAATTGTTCATCTATACTTTTATTTGAATCTATTCTTCTTCTTTGTTCCCTGTCTGGTGCTCTTCTATTTTCAACTCATATTAAACTTGTGTATTTAACAAATATTTTTTGAGCATTAATTATGAACCAGGTACTATATAGCAAATAAAACTGATATGGCCCCCAATACAGAATAAACATACTAGCATTTTGAGATGTTTCATCTGGTTTTTACTAGAACGTGTGTAAATATGTAATATATTTAGTTGAACATATGGCATGTTACCTATTATAGAGTAGATAATCAATCAGTCAGGATTGAATAATCATGATAAAAAAGTGTTTTCTCCCATTCAGTAGTCGGCATTTTTTACCATCCTATTTTACAAATCAGGCTGTGAACCTCAGGGTCAGCAGTTTGAAACTATCAGCTGCTCCGCGGGAGAAAGATGAGTCTTTCTGCTCCTGTAAAGCTTTACAGCCTCGGAAACCCTGTAGAGGGTCGCTATGAGTCGGAATGAACTCTACAGCACATAACAACAACGCTGGTGTCTATGATCAACAGAAGCCCTTAATTTCAAGGCAGTCATGTTTTCAATCGTTTCCTTTTATGTTGTGTTGCTGTGAAGTGCCTTTGAATCGGTTCTGACCCATAGCGACCCTAGATCGGGTTTCCGAGGAGGGCTGGTGAGCTTGAACCACCAACTTGGTGGTTCAAATGACTTTCCAGTCCAGCGTGTTAACCCACAGTGCCACACCAGGAGTCCTTTCCTTTTATAGCTAGTGATTTTTAATACTGTTTGTTAATTGTCCTTAATTACCCCAGCATGAAGATATTCTTGTGTATCTTTTTATAGTCTCGTTATACTGTTGTATATTTATATTTTATATATACTTGTTATAGTGCTTTACTGTTTTATATTCCCCAATTTTATGTACATTGTACCTATAATTGAATATTTTGAATGGTGTGAGATAGGAGTCAAGGTTCATTTTCTTCCCCCCACATGGTTACCTAATGGTTTCAACTCATTGATTAAAAGATTGTCCTTTCCCTAACTGCTTTGCAGAGCAAACTGTTTCATAAATCAGGTCTCTAAATATATGTGGGTCTGTTTCAGGACGATAGCTTCTGTTTTTCTGGCCTTTCTTTTGTGGATTTATCCCTGCTCCAATACCACTTTGTCTTGCTTACTCTGTTTATAATAAGTCTTGATATCTGATGGAGTAAGTCCTATAATTTTGTTATCCTTCATGATAATATTGACAATTTTAGACCTTTGGATTAAAATTAAGAATGTTTTTCAATTTCTACAAAAAGGCCTCTTGGAATTTGATTCCATTGAATCTATAAATCGGTATATGAATAATTGATGTTTCCATAATAGTGATTCTAATAATTTATAGGTGTGCTGGACCCATATCACATGGGTTCACTTCCCAAGATCTATTCAGTTGTTGCCATTTGATGGCAGTATCAAATAATCTAGGCAGGGGCTCAAGTATACAGTTTTGTAGCTCATATTAAATATTTTTATTACAATTTCTTAAATCCACTAGGAACATTTTATGAGATTTTAAGTAGTGGATTTGAGAATTTATGTAAAGCAAGTTTCCTTTTTTTAAAAAAGATTATCCTAAATGGATTATGAATAATAGATTGAATGAATCAACAGAGAAGTGAGACAGCCACTCATGAGGCTTGGTATTCTAGGCAAGAAATGAAAAGACTAAATCATGCATTTAGTTTTGTTGAGTGCTATCAAGTAGGGGGCCTGACTCATTGCAACCATGTCTAAGGTTCCTGTGGAGCAGCTGGTGGATTTGAACCAACAGTCTTTGATTTAGTAATCCAGTGCTTATCCAACAGCACACACCAGGACTCCAGTAGACTTAAGGCAGTGATAGCAAAATCAGAGAGGAATCGGTCCTTCCAGTTACAACACAGAAGTAGAGCTCTTTTTAATTAGGGACATTTATGTATATACTAATTTCATGAGAAATTATAATGCAATTTCAGTAATTCTGGCAGTAACTTTAAAGAAATGTGTGCATACCTTTATATAAACTCAGTAAATGTGTGTGTATATATATGTATATATATATATATATATGTATATATATATGTATATATATATATATATACATATATACATATATATACACATATTGTTGTTATGTGCCGTGGAGTTGGTTCCGACTCATAGCTATCCTGCACAGGGTTTCCGAGACTGTTAATCTTTACAGGAGCAGAAAGCTTCATCTTTTTCCCGCGGAGCAGCTGGTAGTTTCGAATTGCTGACCTTGCGGTTCGCAGCCCGATTAGTAACCACTACACTACCAGAGCTCTCTCTCTATATATATATAGAGAGAGATACAATATATATATTGTATACACACACACAGAAAAAAGAGGGAGGGAGAGAGAGAGTCCTGGAGTGGCACAACAGGATAAGCACTGGACTGCTAACCATATAAGGTCAGTAGTACAAACCCACCAGTTGCTCCTTGAAAATCCTATACAGGGTCTTTATGAATCAGAACCAACTCCGCAGCTCACAAGAAGATACATATATCTTGTTGTTACATGCCTTCAAGTCAATTCCGACCCATAGTGACCCTGTATAGGGTTTCTGAGGAGCAGCTGGTGAGCTTGAACCGCTGACCTTGTGGTTCAAATGGGCTTGCAGTCTGACTCATTACCCCACAGCTCCACACCAGAACACTCTCTGTACATACATGCATACATACATACATACATACATACATACATACATATATGGAGCACTGGTATATAACTGTCAGGTAAGTACTGGTAAGGTCGGTGATTCAAACCTACTAGCCACTCCTCAGAAACTCTATACAGGATGGTTATGAGTCACAGGCAACTCTGTGGCACTTAACCAAAACAAAACAAAACTTCATATATACATACATAAATGTACATGCTATTTTTCTATATTTGTTCTCACTGTTGGCTTTATAAACCTATATGTTTTATTTATTTGTTGTTGTTAAGTGCATCGAGTCTTTTGTGACTTATGGCTACCCTGGTTTTCTGTTGTGCATTTAGTAAGTTTTAATTGCCAACTTTGCAGTTAGAAGTCCAGTTTTCATCCTACAAGACCTCATCAGGAATCCTTTATATTTATATGTGCGAGAGCTTCATATGAATATAAAAGTGGAAAAATTCATTATCTTTTAATTCCATGTTTCCATAAATGTTTTGATGCCTCCTTGTATATGTGGCTGTATTCTCATCTCTGTTCTTGGCATTCCTGGGATGCTAAGATATAGGCCTACTAGGAACAAAGCTGGAAGTACTTTTACATGGAGATGTAATTTAGACATATTAATATAATTGTTGTTGTTAAGTGCCACCAAGTTGGTTCCAACCCATATCGACCCTGTATAGGGTTTCCAAGGAGTGACTGGTGAGCTTGAACTGCCTACCTTGCTGTTCAAATTGACCTTGTAGTTCAGTGCATTAACCCACAGTGCCACATCAGGACACCCATCTTCCTCTGAAAACTAGCCTACCTCATACACTCTTTGGTTTGCAGGACACTAAACTGTTAATTCATTAGCAACAACAGTAAAACTACCATATATAAAATGGGTTAAGTACAACGTTAAATATTCTATTTATTTTATTTCTTACATTATGACCATATAGAGGATTATCCCATTTCATAAATCATGGATTTAATAGGGTCAGAGAAATGAAATATATTATCCAAAAGTGTCTATCTTGTAAATGATGAAACCAAAGGCTAAACTCAGTTCTGTCTGTTTTGTTGAGTTGTATTTATTCCCTGTCAAGACTAGAAAGACTGAAGACTCAATAAACATTTGGCAGCTTAAAGATTAATTGACTGTTTCTTCTTATCCAACTGTATGCCATTATTGATTTCACAATTTTTTTTTTGTTTGTTTACAAAGAACATGATAAAACTTTCAAAGTAAAATTAAATAAGTAAAAGGTTAAAGTATACAGCATATATTTTGGCTTGTACTTATAGTTTATACTTTCAACAGTTGAAAAAGTGACTAGAAATCCAGTTAATCAAAAAAAAGAGGACCATAATCACTTATGAGGCATTTATTTATTTTTGTCAATTGAAAATTTTTATACTACATAACATATTTAAAATGCATTGTTAAATCTTTTTTAAAAATTTATAGTTAAGTTGGGACTTAAACTTTGTCATTTCTCATAAGAACACATTGATATTTGAAATTCAGTTGCCATAATTTAATTTATTTCTTTCATCTGGTACTTACAAAAGAAAATATATATTTAGAAATTGCATATCAGCTTATTAAAATAATTTACTGTGAAATTGAATTGAATGAAAATAGAAATAATAAAAGTAAAACTTAGAGTTTTCTAGATCTATGAATTGAACAGCAGCCCAATTTCCCTTCTGGTTTAAATCATTTCTTTGTATTTTCTCTTCTATTATGTCTTTTTAAATGATCTTCAATGATTCAACACCTCATTGTATATACATGAAAATAAGTTCTAAAGAACTGAGCAGGGTATTCTGGTATCATTGTTGTATTATTTTTTCAATCTATGAATTTCAGCCTTTGCCATATTTGTGCGTATTGAATCATTAAAATGACAGTGGATTGAAAATCAAAATGCTAGAAATATTATTATACTGATATGATATTCTGTAGAATATACAATATAACCAGTGCCAACCTTATATTTAATGTTGTTTTTTTTTTTTTCTTCCCCATCCTGATAAACCCAATGTGTTCCCTAGAAATAACACGGATGGCTGGTACCTGTATGCTGATAGTTCGAATGGAAAATTTGGTGACGTGGCTGATATTTTTACTCCTGTTATTTCAATTACGGGACCAAAATGTACTTTGGTTTTCTGGGCTCACATGAATGGTGACACAGTTGGTTCTCTCCAGGTATTTCTTGGACAATTGCATTTCCTGAAATTCCTCTATGAAAATTTGCACTGCATAATTAGTGTTCTTAAAATATAGTCTAATAATGAAAATGGAAAATGATAAACTCTTCACTTGTCTAAAAATTGTATCATTTAGAAAAAAATAAGTTTTAACATTTGTATCTGAATGATTAAAATTACTCACAATTGAATCATAAAATCCTGTTAGCATCATCCCAAAGCCCCTTTCACCAGACTCATCCGGAAAAGAGGAAAACTATTCAGTGAGGATTCTCTCTTTTCCCCCTTCATTCTGAAACTAAGCGTACCCATGTAAGCTTATAAGCTAACTGCTTCATGCCTTTATGATGGTGGTGGTGGTTATGTGCCGTTGATTCGGCTCCAACTCAGCAACCCTGCATAGGGTTTCCAAGGCTGTACATCTTTAGATAAGCAAAAAACCTCATCTTTTTTCCTGGGGAACTGCTGATAGTTTCAAACTTCTGACCATAAGATTAGCAGCCCTATTTATAACCAGTTTCAAGCTTCTGACCATGAGATGAGTAGCCCAACTCACAACCGCTATGCTATCAGAGCTCATTTCATGACTTTATGATACCTACATTTAAAATTTACTGTCCCTATCAGTCTAGTAAAGATTTACAGCCTTGGAAACCCTGTGTAGGGTCACTATGAGTCAGAACCGACTCCAGGATACTTAACAACAACATCAGTCTAGTACTCTAAGGTCAGAAGAGTGTTCCTTAAACTGAAGTTGGAAGTTTGAACAACAACCTACATATGCAAAGTACAGTCCATCAGATTGTAGCAATTTATATTTGTTCACAGTTTCAAATATCTGTCTCTTCATCTAGCTGGGTTCTGACCAACTCAGCCCTAACCATTAAGCTAGGTCAAATGGGTACCAGCAGCAAATTTGGGAGTTCACACACACTTTCCTGCACTTCAGAATGAACAGCTGACCCCTTTACTCTAAGCCCTAGTGCCCAGGATCTAGTTCAGTGCCCATGGACTCAGGAGTTCGTAAAACTCCCTAAATTTCAGGTCAGCCAGACCTTCTTCTTTCTCTCATTTCAAGGTCTATGGTGTCCAGTGGAACATGTCCCAACTCAGCCCATCTCTTAATTGCTGTATTTCCCCCACTTCTACTCAACAAGCAGACTCAGGTGGTCCCCAGCAAGTATACTACATGGCTCACCCTTTAACTTTCAGTCCTAGAAGGGGGTTTTCAGTCCTAGAAGGACTTTTCTTGCCTTGACACCTCCAAGATAAACAGCTTGCTTGACACTCAAAATCCAAACTGTTGGTTTTTGTTTTTTTTTCTTGTGGTCTTTCTTTTTACCTTAAATCTCCTGTTCTCTGAGCACTTCTGGGTTGGTTGGTCTGCATGTCGTTTGATATAACAGAACCTGAAGGTTCTGGGTGAGCTCAGGATTCCATACTGTTTCTTGCAAAGGCTTAAAACATAAACTTATTTATGGGCAAATTTTAACTTCCCTTTTAGCAAATCCAATCCAGCATAGACTGAAGGTTGGCTTACAAACTCTTTGTGATCATAAATCCCAATATTCATTTCCATCAAACTTGTATGTGTATTTTATAACACTAGGCAGGAGAAACCTGTATCCATGAAGCAGACAAACATATAAGCCTTTTAAAAACACTCAAGTTCAATCTTTTCTTCACCCTTGGAATAACACTATTCGTATGCATATTATTTGAACCTCTAACAGAATGGATCCAGTAGGCTGGAATCCATTATCAGCTATTTACAATAACTGTCAATTACATCTGCTCCAGGCAACTCTAGAAGCTGCTTTTCTCCACTAAGCGGAAGCATTTTATATCTTGCATTCCTTTCAGACTTGACAGGTAACAGAATCCAAACTAACCATCTAAAAAGCAAATGCTTCACTTCCCTTGCCCCTTTGTTCTTTATCTTCCAAAATTTCATGCTTCCATAAGTCTGGAGCCCTTACAGTCAGTCCCACTCCTGATGCCAACTGCCAGAAACCATGTGGGGGCAATATATAACTTACTTTGACTCCACAACATTGAAAGAGAACCAAAGTAAAAATCAGCCCAAGGAAAATTCCTATGAAGTTGAGATCAGAACTCCTATGAATTGAGGTCAATAACTTTCTTTACTAATGGAGGCAGAGTTATCAGTTCCTTTAGAATTAGACTAGAAAACAGATTTAGAAAATTTATCCTTGTGATTTTGTTTTTCTAGAACCCGTCTCTCTCATTACCACATGTCTTAGGTTGGGCTGTTTAGAGAAGCAAAACCAGAGTGTGTGTGTGTGAGTGTGTGTGTGTGTGTGTGTGTGTGTGTGTGTGTGTATGTGTGTATCTCTACCACTCATCTGTCACTTTGTCATACTATTATGGCTTGTGTGTTCTGGCGATTCTGGAAACTATGTCACCAATATTTTAAATGCCAGCAGAGTCATCCATGGTGGACAGGTTTCAACTGAGTTTCTGGACTAAGAGTGATGAAATAAGAAATGATGGACTGCTTCCGAATATTTAGTCACTGAAAGGAAACCTGATGAATAGTAGTGGAACACTGTCAGCTCCAGAATACTGAATGTTAAAGAATGATGAAGAGCACAGATCCACTGCCACAAGCTGAGCCCCTCAGGTTGGAAGGCACTCAAAATATGACTGAGGAAGAGCTGCCTTCTCAAAATAGAGTTGGCCATGATGGGACAAATGGAGTAAAGATTTCGGGACTTTCTTTGCTGATGGGGCACAACTCAAAATGAAGAGAAACTTCTGTGAACATCCTTTAATAATAGAGGAATGTAATGTAAAGTGTATGAAACTAGGAAAAATGAAAGTTGTCAAAAATAAAATGGAATGCATAAATATTGATATCCTATGCATTAATGAACTTAAATGGACTGGTATTGGCCATTTTGAATCAGACTATCACATTGTTTACTATGCCAGGAATGACAAATTGAAGAAGAATGATGTCACATTCACCTCCAGAAAGAACATTTCAAGATCTCTCTTAAAGTACAACACTGTTTTTGACAGGGTATTATCCATATGCTTACAAGGATGAACAGTTAATACAATTATTATTCAAATTCATGCACAGACCACTAAAGCCCAGTGATGATAAATCTGTAAAGTCTGCCAATTTCTTTAGTCTGAAATTGATAAAAAAATATAATCAAGATGTATTGATAATTACTGGCAATCAAAAGCAAAGTGGGAAACAAATATCAGTCATTGGAAAATGATGGTCTTGGTGACAGAAATGATGCTGGAGATCACATATTACAAGAAAAATGACATCTTCATTGCACACACCTTTTAAACAACATAAAAGACAACTATACACATGAACCTCACCAGATGGAATACACAGAAATCAAACTGACTACATCTGTGAAAAGATATTGTAGAAAAACTGTATGCATGTGAATGGCTTTAGTCCATGGGTGAAGAAAATTGCTCATATACAACTTCAGACTAGAGCTGAAGAAAAAATTTTCAAGAATCAAAATATGACCTTGAACATATCCTGTCTGAATTTCTAGATCATCTCAAGAACAGATTTGATGCATTAGATACTTAAGAATGAAGACCAGAAGAGGTGTGGAATGACATCAAGAACATCATATAGGAAGAAAGTAAAATAACATTAAGAAGACAAGAAAAAAAGAAAAGAGGAAATAGATGTCACAAGAGACTCTGAAACTTCCTCTCCAGCATAGAGATAATAAAGCAAATGGAAGAAATGAGGAGGTAAAAGAGCTGAACAGAAAATTTGAAAGAGCAGCTGAAGAAGACAAAGTCAAATATCATAATAAAATATGTAAAGACCTGGAGTTAGAAAACCAAAAAGTAAGAACATGCTCAGCATTTCTCAAGCTGGGGCAACTGAAGAAAAAAAATTCAAGCCTCAACTTTCAATATTGGAGGATTCTATGGGCAAAATATTGAATGATGCAGAAAGCATCAAACAAAGATTGAGGGAAAAGAGTCACTATACCAAAAAGACATGGTCAGTATTCATCCACTTCAAGAAGCAGCATATGAACAAGAGACAATGACACTGAAGGAAGAAGTCGAAGGTGCATTGAAGGCATTGGCAATGAACAAGGCTCCAGGAATTAATGGAATACAAATTGAAATCTTTCCACAAACTGATGCAGCATTGGAAGCACTCACTTATCTATGCCAAGAAATTTGGAAGACAGCTACCAGGTCAACTGGTTTTAAAAGATCAGCATTTGTGCCCATTCTAAAGAGGTGACCCAATGGAATGTAGAGATCATCAGACAATATCATTAATATAACATGGAAGTAATATTCTACTAGAGATAACTAAAGAACAACTGTTACATTACACTGGCAGGGAACTCACAAATGTTTAAGCTAGATTCAAACAAGGATGTCAAATGAGTGTTGTCATTGCTGACAAAAGGTAGATCTTGCTTGAAAACAGAGAATACCAGAAAGAGGTTTACCTTTGCTTTATTGATTAACTAAAGGCTTTTGATTGTGCAGGTTATGACAAGCTATCTACAATATTGTGGAGAATGAGTATTCCAGAACAGTTAAATAAGCCTATTAGGAAACTACATAAACCTATTAGGAAAAACTTCTAATGTTTTTCAAACATTAGAAGGGAAGAGTGAATGGTTCAGAATTAGGAAAGGGTACAACAGAACTATATTCTTTCACCATAATTATTCAATCACTCTGCTGAGCAAATAAGTCAAGAAGCGGGGTTACATGAAGAAGAATGTGGCATCAGGATTGCAGGAAGACTCATTAGCACCCTGTGATATGCAGATGATACAATCTGGCTTGCTGAAAATGAAGAGGACTTAGAATATTTAATGATGAAGATCAACGATCATAGCCTTTGGTATGGGTTACAACTCCATGTAAAGAAAACAAAAATCCTCACAATTGGACCCATCAATAGCATCAGGATAAGTGGAGAAAAGATTGAAATTGCCAAAGAGTGCATTATGCTTGGATCAAGCATCAGCACTCATGGAAGCAGCAGTCCAGATATCAAATGGCATGGTGCACTAGACAAATCTGGGGCACAAGACCTCTTTAAAGTATTCAAGAGCAAAGATGTCAGTTTGAGGACTAAGGTAGACCTGACCCAAGCCATGATATTTTCAGTAACCTCATATGCATGTGAAGTTGGCCAATGAATAAAGAAGACCATAGAAGACGTGATGCATTTGAGTTTGGGTGTTGAAGGAGAAAATTTAAAGTACCATGGACTGCCAAAAGAACAAACAGATCAGTCTTGGAAGAAGTACAGCCATAATGTTCCTGAGAATCCAGGATGGCGAGACTTTATCTCTCATATTTCAGACATATCAAGAGGGAAAAGTCCCTGGAGAAAGACATCATGCATGATAAAGCATAGGGTCTACAAAAAAAGATGAAAACCCATAACAATGTGGATTGGCACTTGGTCAGCAGCAATGGGCTGAAGGATAGCAACAATTATAAAGTTGGATCAGGATTGGACAGTGTTTCATTCTATTGTGGGTAAAGTTACTATGAGGAAGTACCAACTTTTGGCACATAACAGCAACGTTTTATGCATGCTCTGGTAGCGTTGTTGTTACGAATCGGGCTGCGAAACTTAAGGTCAGCAGTTCGAAACTACCAGCTGTTCCGCGGGAGAAAGATGAGGCTTTCTGCTCCCATAAAGATTTACAGCCTCTGAAACCATGTACAGGGTCTCTATGAGTCAGAACCGACTCCAAGGCATATAACAACAACAACAAAAATAACATGTATATTTCTGGTGTGGCGCTATGAGTTAATGCGCCAGACTGTAAAGCCATTTGATCTGCACCGTCGGCAGTTCAAGCTTATGAGCTGCTCCTCAGAAATCCTATACAGAGTTGCTATGGGTAGGAACTGACTCGATGGCACTTAACAACAACAATATATTTATGTGTATAAAAGAAGTTTATAATCCAGAAAATGGATCACAATTGTAGAGTCCCAAGTCCCCAGAGGAAAAGAGCAAACTTTTCCTGTGTGTTCATTATATTGAGAGTAAACCACACCTCCAAGGAAGCATCTTTTCAATTGATTCGCATGAAGGAATATTTTTCAAGCTATGCAAATTATTGATACCAGCCTCAATTTTTACTACTGCTGTTTTTTTTTTTTTTTTAACCATACATTTTTTTCTTTGCCTAAATTAATTTTAACATGATGTTGCTTAATTGCAATTTTTCTGACTCTATTCTTCCATGTATATCTACAGGCTGGTTTTCTGTTGTGAAGAATAACATTCTCTTCTCTTAACTGTCAATTGATAAATGTATCGACATCAGTGTGGAGTCATGGTTATTATTTTATACAATGTATTATCTGTTTGCATTATATATTTTGGCATTCAAATTTTTCCATACTTGTTTAGTAGATGTCCCTCCATGCTGACAAGTATATTTGCTTGACAAGCCTCATAATTAATTATGAAATTTCTTTTTTTTAATGGTGAAAAAGATGCTCCAAACTCATCTTGCTCTTATTCTGCCCCATGCTTGATATTAATAATTTCATCAAGAGGTCTTCTTCTCTTTTAGTGAACCTAGATATATAGGAAAAACAGAATAGTTCTGGAATATTAACACAGATCTCCATATATATGTTGTTGTTGTTAAGTGCCATCGAGTCGGTTCCAACCCATAGCGACCCTGTACAGGGTTTCCGAGGGTGTAAATCCTTACGGGAGTAGAAAGCCTCATCTTTCTCCTGCGGAGCGGCTGGTAGTTTCGAACCGCTGACCTTAAGGTTCGCAGCCCGATTCGTAACCACTACGCTACCAGAGCTCCTTCTCCATATATATAAGATTTGTAAATACTTTGTACAGACTCATCACTTTCACAGGAAAATGCAGTTTTAAACCTTTCCATTTGTGCTGTTTTATGTTTTACATGACATTGTTTTAGGAAGCTATGTCTGAAAAACAAGTTCACAGATTCCGTAATTGTGTACTATGAGGAGTTTTAGACCAGGGATAACTAGCTAAAAGCATTCCACATTTAAGACTCTATCCCACTCAAATACCATTCATTTGTTTGCTAAGAGGCCTACATTAAACATGTCTGCAAGGAAATTGACCTTAAGTTACTTGTCCTCTTCTTTGCCAATAAATAGAAAAAAGTAGACTAGAGACCAGCTGCTTAACCACTTCTTTCCAAACACCTTGATTATAATTTTAATTTTAGATACTTCTTCTTTTATGTTTCATTTGTGGAATATTTCTATCTGATTATAATTAACTTTCCTTTATTTCAAAATAAATATACCTGTTGTTACTGTTTTATATTGAAAATGTGTTAAATTTATAGATGAATTTTAGAAAAGTTGTCCTGTTTGTGATAAGAAAACTTACACACAAAAAAATTTAAATATATTTGTGGGTGTGTGTGTTTGCTTGTCTAATAATCTAAAACAGTGCCTTAATAGTTTAATAGCTTGAAGTTAAAGTATATTACTTTTTTAACTGTGACTTTTCTAAGTGGTATTAGTCACAACAGTTAATATACCTTACTGCAGGTTTTTGATCAGTCAAATGAGAATTTTACTGATATGGTGCTGTAGAATCAGAACTGGACTGCATACCACAAGCTTGGCAGTCCAAACCAGCAGCTGCTTGGAAACCCTTTCTAGGTCTGCTCTGGGTCAGAACTGGGCAACAACAACTGCAGGATTTTGATCAGTAAAGAATTGTTTACCTGGTATATTTTGTTTGTTGTTGTTAGTGTCATCCAGTCAGTTCTGACTAAGAGCGAACCTGTGTATGTTTTCCAAAGAGTAGCTGATGAATTTCAACTATCGACCTTGTGGTTCACATTCTAGTGCTGATCCATAGTGCCACACCATTATCTGAAATATACTTACATTTTTTCAGAATGAGAGTTTGTATTAATAGACTAAAAGTTGTAAAACTGTATTAGAGTTTATTAAAGGATTAATTAAATAGTTTGATATATGTGATCTTTGTGTAAAACTGAATAAAATAACATTAAATGTCACATCAATGGCTACATGAAACATTTGTTTTAGAGGTAACTGTAATGTTATAATCATATAAGGACGATCTGCTTCTTAAACATTCTTTTCATTATCCTTCAAAAATGCTTTTCATATCTTAGTTAGAAATTTCATTTACTTGACATTATTAGTATGTTGAATTATCTAGCATTTTATGGAGAAACATTCATGTTGCTTGTTTTCTAGCAACATGTTACTTTTTATATGACTCGAAATGTTCGTTCTATAAAACAATAATCTGAATTTCAATTTAAAATATACATAATTTAAAAAAAATATAAGGAATCTATTAAAATTTAACCTTCACATTAAAAAGTCATAACATCCACAAATCCTTTAATTATTCTTCGAACACATCAATAGTGTTTTTAAAATGTAATGTTCTGAAAGAAATGAGTAAACCATGTTAACAAGTGATTTTTAAAACTGGCAATTGTTGTGTTCTTCCCATCATCATTGCTCTCTTGATGACTGACTTCTTATCATTCTACAAAGAAGATAAGAACAGCAATAATTTGTCTGCTGAGAATAATTTGAACTCATTTTTAGAGTATGAATAAGTTCCTGGTGAGGCTTCCTTCATTTCAAGAGTGTTTAGCAAAGAGTTCTCATAACTACAGCTTTAGTAGGTAGCCACTTAGGTCAGCCATCTATGCAATTATAGCTTAATGATCTTACACCACTCCCACTGAAACTGAGAGCATGAAGAAGGTTGTTCTCAAATGATTACGTTAGTAACTGCATGCAATTTCATTCTACCACATGAATATTGTTTAATATATAAAATTAGAACTGTTATTGCTGCTAAATTTTTAAAAACATGAATTGGTTAAGAGATCATAAAGATCATATTCTTAGATATCTTTGGCTATAACTATCAGATATTCATGCATACCTTCATATCAGAAGCTTGTGAAGAAACTTAGAAGCACAATGTTATAACTTCGTAGTAGCAAACAAAGACATTTAATGAAAAGTATCTGTTACTCTTTTCTTAGAGACTTAGTTGTTGTTGCTCATTGTTTTTAAGTGTTGTCGAGTCAGTTCCAACACATAGCTACTCTGTATAGGGTTTCCAAGGATCAACTGGTGAGCTTGAATCGCCAACCTGGCCTTTCAAGCAGACTTTGCAGTCCAGCGCATTAACCCATAGCACCTCTAAGTCTCCTAGAGACTTAGCATTCACATTAAAATAATAAAACAAACATTTCATGGGGCAATTCTATATATGTGAAACATATTAAGGCAAAATATTTCAGCACCTTTTTCATGATCTATCTTTGCAGGTTCTGAGTAAGAAAGGCAACGTTACTTCTAAATTGTGGGCCCAAACTGGACAGCAAGGTGCACAGTGGAAAAAAGTCGAAGTGTTTCTGGGCATTCATTCATATACCCAGGTTTGTAATCCAAGTAGATATGTGATAAAGAAATTAAGTAGTTTAGTTTTCTTTCATTCTTACTCATTTTTTCCACTTAGAGTCTTCTTGTCCTCTTATTTCTTTTCTTTATGTGTTGCATGAAAACCGAGGCTCAGCTTTTAACACTCCATATGATATTTTCTGTATGGAATTTACAATTCCAGAATGCCTTAATTTCTCCCAGTTAAGCAATCCTACTTCTGTTCACAATTAGAGTGACAACATCCACCCAAATCACCCTCCCACATAAAGGACACATCTCTATTATTTAAAAAAAATTTAGAGACTTTAAAGTAATTAAATTATTTGAAACCTAATTAAAAACACAGACTTATTTTTATAGGTGAGACATTTATTTAATTGAAAAATGTGTGTTGGAAGGAACACATTCTGTAATCCTGTATTTGTCATATGTAGATTATATTAATATTAGTAGGATAAGTCCTATATATATATATTGAATAATCAATAAAAGTACAAGTAATAGGTTAAAATGTCAGAATTTAAAATACATTGTTTTAAATATAATATTTAAAACAAGGTATTTGGTTATTGATTTTCTTTTTTTTTTTGTGGATAATGAAGGAAGTACTCCATGGACAATAGTTTCTGGGAAATTTTTCCTGGAGAATGAGACTTAGCTTTTAAGATTTGTTAAAATTTAAATAAACAGAGAGAAAAGCAGACCATTTATGTAGGAGAACTATTCTTTACTTAATCTTGACTTAATGCCCAGGATTTATTTCCATGAGTTTAGAACTCCTTATCTCTAGATAGAAGGGATAAGATCTTTGCTAAATATTGCATCTCCAGTTTTTTGTATGTGCAGCAGGAGTAACCAACTCTGCTGTTAATGTCCACTAAATATGTATAGAATCATGAGCTTTCTCTAGTGGGTCAGTCTCCCAACTGAAATAGAAGCACAAATTGGATTATATTGTTGAGTGTCATTGAATTGATTCCAATTCATAGTGACCTGTAAAGGGTTTTCAAGGAGCTTGAATTTGGTGAGCTTGAACTGCCGACCTGGTAGTTTAAACTTACTTTGTAATCCAGCACTTTAACCCACAGCACCACACCAGGACTCCACAAACTGGATAAATGCTTTTGTACTTCATTATGCCCAGTTTCTTGAAATGTTAGTTTTTGGAGTAAATCTCATATTTTCAGTCTTTCATTAAATCCTGTTTTCTTAGGGCTCGGTTGTAGATAAACTAGAGAATGGATAAGAAATAAGCTAAACCTGAGTACTGGTTGCATAGCAATTTGATGGTCTTGCAGAAAATGAAAATGTATTATGAGAATTCTGCCTGAAAAATACTTAATAAAAATACATAGCTGTTTCGTGGCTGTTAGACAGAGGCTTTCATACCATGCACAGCCATTTAAGTTTCCAAATAGGCGATTTATTAAGCAAAATCATGTTCAAAATAACATTACAGGAGAAATACATGAAAAAAAGGGGGGGTCAATTATTAATTTAACCTTTGTGAAATTCTAGTGTTTCACATATTGAAACTTGATCAAAAGGAAGTAGAATTGTACTGTTTGAATCATAAAGGTAAATATGAATGGTTTGTGAGTATTCAATGTTTGGCATCATTCATTTAGTTTTTCAGTAAACATATATGGAACATTTACTGTGAGCAAGGCACTATGAATATAATTATGAATACAGTGAAGAGCCAGGCATACTGTCCAGAATGATTCCATTTTAAAATACTGTTTCCTTTAGCCTCAAAGTTGGGGTTCTCCAATCTTTGAGAGCAATTATAAGATATTTCTACAATTTGTATATGGAAGTATATATGGGCATTTTGCATCATTTTATTTAGTAACTTTCAAAGATAGAATCACCTTAGTGGATCCTGGTCAATTAAAGAAAAACAAAATTTATAATACCGAGTTTTGGTAGCTATTAGCTTTTAAGTAGTTATATGGAGCGATCTGAGAAATTACATTAATTGGAAAAATAAAGATCATGCTTCCTTCTTAGGCCATCTGATTGGCTATCTGCTTTTAAGAGCAGGTCTTGGTTAGGACCTTAGTGTTGGCAGAATGAGCAGTAATGGGTTGGTGGTTCTTGTCACTTTTCTAGACCACGTATTGTAGAAACCTAACCATGAGAAGTCCTGGTGTGGTGTTGTGGGTTAATGCATCAGACTGCAAAGCTGTCTGAACTGCACAGTCAGCGGTTCATGCTTACCAGTTTCTCCTAGGCAACCCTATACAGGGCCCCTATGGTTAGGAATTGAATCGAGGGCACTTAACAACAACAAACATGATGGTGCTACACCCACATTCTTAGATGTCAAGGATGGCACAGTTTTTACTTGATCCTAAGGTCATGGGTTAGCTTCATTGTTGTTTGGTGTTGTTATGTTGGTTCCAACTCATCACGACCCTGTGTAGGGTTTCTGAGGAGCATTTGGTGGATTTGAACTACTGATCATGTGGTTCACAGTCCAGTGCTGATCCTGCAACACCAGTTCAGGAGTCCATTTATTAGCTTCATTCGGTGGGTTCATTAGATTCAATTTCTCTGTTAGAAATTTTATGTTTGCTATAACTTTTGAACTATTTGAGAGTGCAACTGAAATCAGATTTTCTGTTTGTTTAAAGATTGTCTTCAGGGCAAAACGTGGCATTAGTTACATTGGAGATGTGGCACTGGATGATATTTCCTTTCAAGATTGTTCACCCTTACTTAGCCCAGACAGGAAATGCACTGCTCAAGAATTTATGTGCGCGAACCAGCACTGCATTCCAAAGGACAAGCTGTGCGATTTTGTGAATGACTGTGCTGATAATTCAGATGAAACTACTTTCATTTGCAGTAAGTAGAAGCATTCTGTTTCCTGACTATTGCCTTTACCTCACATGTCCTTATTTGCTGCAGTGTGTTCATTGCTGAAACATACACAGTATCTATATTTTAGCAGCAGATGTAGTTAGGGGTCTTAAATGAATTCCTTTTTCCCCTCTCAGTATTGAATTTTAAACTATAAAGAATCATAATTAATTTTAAGTTAGTTGTTGGTTGTGTATGTGTGTGAAGTAATTGGAGATTAATAGATGTCTTCAGAGATGAACAGAACAATAACAAGTATTTTCCGTAAGAAAGACATTTTTTTGGTAAAACTACAAGCAAAGCATCTACGAAAACTAATCCATGTCTGCATTTCTTTATTTGAGAGAATTTTCACTATTTTATGCCACTCATCAGATGTGATAGGTTGTTAAAAACACAATGATATCCAGATAATACGTAACGGAGGCAAAATGATCTCTTAATGGAGGTATATTATCAGATATGCATTATTGATGTAATAGATCAACTTCTAATAAAGAGTACCTGTTAAACTATCCTCAGCTGAGTCATATGTGCTCATTCAGGCAAGTCTTTAAAACTGTGCAACATAACCTGATAGTTGCCTCATTTCATTGCAAATGCTGTGAATACATATTACAACAGTGAAATCTGAGAAATTTATCTGGTACTACTTGTAATAATTTCTGAGCTACAAGATTAGGGCTTGATGTTACTTGCCCTGTGAAACCAAACCTGGATTACTGAGAACAATTTCAGTATAATAAGCATACATTTTATAAAGAACTTTTTAAACTTTTCAACCCCACACTTCCTATTACTCGCCATTTGATCCTCACAGAAGCCCTGAAAGTGAAGTGGAATGATTTTTACTAACTATATAACCACAGATGAGATTACTGACAAGCTTGGCTTTGTCCAGGTTCTTAAATCTCATACTGACAGAATTGATACTGGAACTAAGTACTTTGATTTATGAGCTACTGCTTTTCCAAATTCATCTGTGTATGACTGAAGCTTTAAAACAAATTAGAGAGGTAGACATCCTATATATAACTGTGTTCCACCATATGTGAATAATTTCTTACACTAATCATTTTGATCATACTTGAACCAAGCAAAACATTATTGGCTAATCTTAGAATCTGTATTCATTAAGGTTCACTGCTATCTTGTGAATATTTGCTGTTACACTTTTATTTCTTTTCTGCTTCAAATGATTGTACAGTTTTTCATTGCCATCTTCATATGAATATGTATTTTTTTAAATATCAGAGGAGTAGGGCAGATATTTGCTGTTGATACTTGAAACATTAGCAATATATTGATTGTATAGTGATACAGCATTTTTTTTCAATACTAAAAGTATCAATCTAATTTTGGCTGCATTCTTCTTTGGGCTTAGGCTTTTAAGTTGTGAATATCTGAGGGAATTTCCTCCCTGTATTTTGAAAAGGGTGGTAATTTATCAAGAGGTTAAGAAATGTATTAAAAACTTACTGTCTTGATATCTACTTGATATGAAAAATAAAGGCGAAAATAATTAAGTATTTGGAGGGAAAGTGTTATTAGATGTGCTTTTTGGTGAATTGATTTCCAAATCTCTTTAGGTTAGAGGTGAGCTTGCTCATATCAGTAATACTTGAGCAATAAAACTTAATTAGTTGTAGATACTGCATGGGGAAAAGGATTTTTTTTTTTCAGACACTTAAAATAAGCAAGCAAAATGTTGGAATAAACCCTAAGAGCAACCCACATTTTGACATTGTTTCTCATAATATGAGTATTTTTTGCATAGTAATTTTGTTGACACTGTGGCAGCAGCAATGTGCTCAAGTGAAGTAACAATTGTGAGTATTGTGTAGGACCTGGCAGTGTTTCATTCTGTTGTGCATAGTGTCTCTATGAGTAAAAAAAATGATTCAATAACACTGAACAATAAGAACAATTCCATTATATGTATATATAAATCCAACTTTATTCTTATTCTACTAGTTTTCAATGTTATGTTTTAAGCTATAGAGTGGCTGGAATCTGCTATATGAATCAAGAATGGTGCTGATTTATGGATGATGTAAATATTGATGTTCTGATTAGACTCAGAAAAAGTGGAATTAGAGGAGTAGATGATCTACCACAGCAAATGATTTCAGAAATTTGACAACCAGTCAAATATTTGAATTTAAATTCCACAATCTAGGATAACAAAAAGTCATAGACCACTACTGAAGACCTGATGTGGTGCTGAGGGTTAATGCTCTAAATGGCAAGGTTAGTTTGAACTACAAAGGTTGTTATTCAAGCTATTAGCTGCTCCTTGGAGACCCAATACAGGGTCTCTGCGAGTCTAAACTAACTTGACAGCATTTAACAATAACAAGTATTGAAGAAGAAAATAATCGTCAGAGAAGAAAACAATCATATAATATAAAGTATCTGCTGCTTAGATTTTCTGTACATCAATGTAGACTGTTAAGAAAAACAGAAAATGGTTTGATACATTGAATGTGCCTAAGATATAAAACACAGTTAAAGATAGTGATATATATATATATATCTGTTGTTGTTGTTAGATGCCATTGAGTCAATACCAACTCATAGCAATCCTATAAACCACAGTCTAGTGACATCCTCACAATCATTGTTGCACATGAATCCGTTGCTCCTGCCACTGTGCAGCATGATATCCTTCTCTAGGGAATTGTCCCTCCTGATGATATGTCCAAAGTTTGAGAGATGAAGTTTCACCATGAAGGCTTCTAAGGAGCATTCTTCTGTATTTCTTCCAAAACAGATTTGTTTATTCTTTTGGCAGTTCATGGCATTTTTAATATTCTCCTCCCAAACCATAACTCAAATTCATCAAATCCATGGTCTCAAATCCATGGTCTTTCTATTCACTATCTAACTTTCACTATCTAACTTTCACAAGCATACAAGGCTATTGAAAATACCATGGCTTTGGGTCAGGCACAAACTACATCTTTGCTCTTGAACACTTTAAAGAGGTTGTATGCAGCAGATTTGCCCAATGCAATATGTCATTTCATTTCTTGTGACTTCTGCTTCCATGAGTGTTGATGGTTGATCCGAGTAAGAAGAAGTCTTTGTCAACTTCAGTCTTTTCTCCATTGCTGTTTATTGGTCCAGTGGTAAGGATTTTTGTTTATTTGCATTGCATTATTATGTTTTAAGCTACAGAGTGGCTGGAATCTGCTATATGAATCAAGAATGGTGCTGATTTATAGATGATGTAAATATTGATGCAACCCATACCAAAGGCTGTGGTTTTAGATCTTTATCATTAAATATTTTATGTCCTCTTCAATTTCAGCAAGTAAGGTAGCATCTGCATATCTCAGGTTGTTCGTGAGTCTTCCACTAAACCTGATGCCACCTTCTTCATGTAATCCAGCTTCTCAGATTTGCTTAGCATACTGATTGAATAAGTATGGTGAAAGGATACAACCCGGGCACACCTCTTTCTAATTTTAAACCATTGTGTCCCCTTCTGTTCAAATGTCTGCCTCATGGTAATGCAGTTTCCTCATAAGCACAATTTAGTGTTCTACAATACTCATTCTCTGAAATGTTGTCCATAGTTTGTCGTGATCCAAACAATCAAAAGCCTTTATGTAGTCAATAAAGCACAGATAAACACCTATCTGGTATTCTCTACTTTCAACGTGGTCCATCTGACATTAGCAGTGATATACCTCATTCCACATACCTGTCTGAATCCTGCCTGAATCTCTGGCAGCTCCCTGTAAATGTACTGTTGCAGTTCTATTTGAAATAATTTTATCCAAATATTTACTTGCGTGAGATGCCCAGAGATTTCATTGGACCTCCCCTCTTTGGAATGAGCACAAATATGGATCTCTTACAGTCACTTGGCCAGGTATTTGTCTTTCAAATTTCTTGATGTAGATGAGTGAATGCCTCCAGTGCTGCCTCAGTTTGATGAAAGATTTCAATCTGTGTTCCATCAGTTTTGGAAGCCTTGTTCTTTGCAAATGCCTTCAGGGTACCTTGGATTAATTCCATCAGTACGATTAGCTCTTGATCATATGCTACCTCTTGATATGGTTGAACATCAACTATTTCATTTTGGTACAGTGATTCTGTGTATCCCTCCCATCTTATTTTATTGCTGTCTGCATCATTCAATATTTTGCCCATAGAAACTTTCAATATTGCAAGTTAAGGCTTGACTTGTTTCTTTTTTGAGCTTGAGAAATGCTGAGTATGGTCTTTCTTCTGGTTTTCTAACTCCAGGTCTTTGCACATTTCATTGTAATATTTGACTTTGTCTTCTCCAGCTGCCCTTCAAAACTTTCTGTTTAGCTCCTCACTTCTTCCCTTTACTTTAGCAAACGTATATCTAGGGAATTAAAGTCATATAAAAATAAGAGCTTACTCTGAAAAACAAACATTTTCACATTCATGTACTCTAACTAGCAAATTTGTTGTTGATACATAATTGAGAGTATCTCAGGCTTTCCCAAAGTAATTTAATTTTGAATTGTGATTTGTGGATCTATAGGATTAGTGGTTATCTTTGGTGTTTTTGTTATTGTGTTATTGTTAAGTGCCGCCGAGTCGGTTCTGACACATAGTGACCCTGTATAGGGTTTCCAAGGAGTGACTGAAGAGCTTGAATTTCTGACCTTGCAGTTCAAACGACTTTGCAGTTCAACACATTTGCCCACAGTGCCTCACAAGTACTCCAGTAGATATGTTTAAGCATTATAATGAATAATCCGAACCTTTCCAGATGTTAAACCTTTATTAGAAATTCTGGTGTGGCACTGTAGTCCTGATGAATACTGTTTATTAACTGCAAGGTCAGCAGTTCAAATCCACCAGACACTCCTTGGAAGCCCTATTCAGGGTCATTATGAGTTCGATCTGACTTGATGGCACTTGCCAACAACAACAACATACTTTACTGTGTTTGATACACTGTTTCTTGGTTTATGTAGAGGTTCCACATGAGGACAATTAAGTGTTGTGTAATTCACATTCTTCGCAATGGTACCCCTAGGTTGTGTTTGATTCACCTAGTCAAATACCTTTGCAAAGTCAATGAAATGCATGGTATGCGTATTGCTTATATTCAATTATTTGAATATACCATATGTATCCATGCTCATTGCCAATTGATTGTTTACATTTTGAAGTTATGAATTCTATTTGTTCCTGTTACATGCTGTCGACCTTGTATAGGGTTTCTAAGGAGCAGCTGATGAATTTGAATCACTGACCTTGTGGTTCAAACCTAACTTTTGGTCCAATGCTTATCCTACAGCTCCACACCAGGATTATTCATTGTGAATTATATATGTAGTATAATTAACAATTAGTAATATACAAGAATATATGTAGTATTACAGAATTAGTAATTGTGACACTACATATACTCTTGTACTAAATGGTGAACATATGTACTTATTTTTGTGAAGTTTTTAACTAGGAGCAAAGGTACGGGCTCGTAGAGTGTTTAAATATAGACAGCTTTTGTAAATCTTGTCAAAATTTCTCCAAATAGATTGCATCAGTACACTTGCCCCCAAGTAGTGGATTAGTGTTCTAGATCCTCAAATTGTTTTCCAAATTTTAGCATTTTTGGTGTGCATGTAGTGAATCAGAGCTCCTTGTGAAGTATCTCCAACCTTGCTGAGGATAGAAAACAACAGCAAAATTCATTGTAACCTAACAAAAAATTCTCACGTATCACTCTGCAAGTTGCTAGGTTCTGTTGATTTTAGCTGAGTCCAGCAGGACATAGATCTCAGTTTTGAGATCAGTGCCCTGATCCATTGTTTTTTCTCCTTGGATTTGTTGTTGTTAGGTGCCATCAAGTCAGAACCAACTCATAGCAACCTTATGCATAAGAGAATGAAACACTGCTCTGTCTTGTGCCAACCTCACAATCATCTATGCCAATTCATCTCGTTGGGGTCTTCCTCTTTACCACTTTACCAAGCATGATGTCCTTCTCCAGGAACTGGTCTCTGCTGATAATAAGTCTCCAAAGTATGAGAGATAAAGTCTGGCCATCCTGTCTTCTAAGAAGCATTCTGGTTGTACTTCTTCCAACACAGATTGGTTTGTTCTTTTAGCGTTCCATGGTATTTTCAATATTCGCCTCCAACACCATAACTCTAAGTTAACAATTGGTCTTCGGTCTTCTTGATTCATTGTCCCACTTTCACATGCACATAAGGTTATTGAAAATACCATGACTTGGGGAAGACACACCTTAGTCCTCATGCTAACATTTTTGTTCTTAAACTAATGCAAAACCTAAAACATGCTCTCTTGTGGGGATGGGGGGCATGGAGAGGAGTAAGGAGTTAGAGTTACAGCTATGGCTTGGTTTAGGCTAGCCCTAGGACTTTTTTTATTGTTAGGCTTATTGTTAGGAATAGAGCTTGTATTAAGGGTTGGGCTCGGGCTAACATTATAGTTTGATTTGTTTATATTTAATTTACTTATTCATTTTCTTGAAATTGACTTGGTTTCCTCTTCATTTGGAAGACCTTAACTACTTTATTTTCTCTTTTTACTTCAAAGTTATTTTTGATACTGCTCTTGCAAGTTTCTATCTCTGACTCCCTATTTTCAGTTTTGTAGGTTTGTTTTACTTGGGATACTTCTCTATCTGGGTTGAGTTCTGGGTGATACTGTCATGTATTGTAATCTCTGGCTGTTGTTTGCTGGTGTTGGTTCTCTTTCAAAAGTATTCCTTTTAGTAGTCTTTGTAAGTTTCACCTGGTGTTTACATAGTCTTTTAATTTCTGTTTATCTGGAAATGTCCTAATTTTGCTGTGATATTTATTGAAGAATTTTGCTATGTGATTCTTGGAGTTCTGGTGTGGCACTGTAGGATAAGCACTGGATCACAAAGTTGATTTGAAGTGCAAGATTGGTGATTCAAACTCACCAACCATTCCTCCGAAACCCTATACAGAGTCAGTATGAGTCAGGGCCAACTCGAAGACATTTAGCAACAACAATCACATGATTCTTGGAAGGAGCCCTGGTAGTGTAGTAGATAACTAGCTGGGCTGCGAACTTCAAGGTCACAAGTTTAAATCTAACAATTAACTCCATGGGAGTAAGATGAGCCTTTCTGCTCCCATAAAGATTTTCAGCCTGGGAAACACTATACATGATCGCTCTGTCGGAACTGATTCAAAACCAATTAACAGCATACAATTCTTGGTTGGCAATTTTTGTTGTTGTTGTTTTAGAGTTTTATATATGTTATCGCATTGTCTTGCTTGCATGATTTTTCCTGTACTGCTCCAAAGATTATTTCCTTGTCTGGGTTTGAAAGTTTGATTATAATATGTATTAGTTTTTTCCTTTTTGGGGTCTGTCCTGTTTGGAGTTCATTCAAATTCTTGAATGCATATCTTTTCATCTTACATGATGTTAGGAATGTTTTCTTCTAACAATTCTTCAAAAATATTCTCAATATTCTCTCTCTCTCTCTCTTTTTTTTGTTTTTTGGCATCTCTCTGTTCTGGAAATCTAATCACACATGTTATTCTTCTTGATAATGCCCCACATAAATTTTAGGTTTTTTTTTTTTTTTTCCTGACTATTCCTCTAGTTGATGGCGATTGAGAGATTTTTCTTCATACTCCTTAATTTGGCCTCTCATTGATGCAACTTTGCTCTACCCTTTCAATGAATTACCTATTTCTGTAGTCTTCATATTTATTGTATTTTCATTTGCTGTTTTTTGTATGGCTTCAATTTTTCATTTATCTTTCATTTTGCTGTTGTAGTACTTTCTTGAATTCTTTTAATGTGTTTTCTGTATTTTTCTGGATTTCTTATGCAATTTTCTCAGTCATTTTTTTCAGTTATTGAAGGTATTTAAAAATTATTTTTCAGTTACTTCTGATACTATTTCTGGTATAATGTCATTTATACCAATTATTATATCAATTATATGAAAATATCAATATACCAATTATTATATTATACCATTATAATATCAATATAATAGCATTTCTGATGTTATATTTTCTGACTCTGTATTTTGGTCACTTGTTTGCTGCACTGTGCTTTGTCATGTAAGTTGAAATTGTCTGTTGTCTCTGAGACAATGTGGTGTCATTATGTTTATATTTAATTGATGGTTGTATGTTAATGTGTTCTCAGGAACTCATGACCTGGTAGATAGGATATAGACTGGAAGTGTGTACACAGTTCTCTGCTTGTTTTGTTTTTAGCATAGTATAGGAGGGTTTGTCTGATGTGGACTGACAATAATCATTGATTGGGTACTTGCCCAATGGTTAGGAAGGTGCAGATATGGCTGGGCCTTATGGGCAAAAGTGTTGTCTCCCAAAAATAAATAGCAGCAATAAAAGATCTAATGAGCTAAAATTCACATACCTCTAGACTCAATGCTGGTATGCTCAGGGCCCATCCGAGGTAGAGCAGAGGCTTTGCAAGAGGCGGTACCATTGGCCAACCTCCAGTGCCTGTTCTGTGCCTCCAGGCTGCTGTATTGACAGCTGCCTGCAACTCAAAATGTTTGTTCCATGCCAGCATTATGTTCCATGCAGCATCAGCATTAGCTAGGAATTGTTAAAAAATACAGAATGTTACATGACATTTCAGATCTACTGAATCATAAACTGCTTCTTAAGATTCTCACGTAATTCATATCTGCATTAAAATTTGAGAAGCACTCATCTAAATATTATGAAGTCCTGATACGGTGCTGTAGGATAATCACTGGACTGCTAACCAAAATGTCAGTGGTTCAAACCTACCAGTCACTCCTCAGAAGCCCTTTACAGGATTGCTTCGAGTTGAAATTGACTCAGGGGCATTTAACAGAAGCAACAAACAATATAAAATTTAGAAAAAGCTTTCTGCTGGGCAAGAAGAGCTATTATCTTATTTTTTGTTTCCTTATACAAAAACTAAAGTGTCATGATTTTAATCATTGGCAATGTTTAGTTTTTATTTTTTTTTAAAACCAATGTGTTTACAATTTCGTGGTGACGTTTGTTTAATTATATTAATTCAAAATGTATTGCTTACATTTATATATTTGGTGGCAAATTAGAATTTTTTGGAGAGGTTAATAAGTTTTTTTCAGAAGAAATTGCATTTATTCCCTCATCACATATTTAAGGAACACCTATTTTGTGCCAGATTTTGTTTTAATACTTGGAATAATGCAATGAACAATACAGTCTAAATTCTTGCCCTTATGGAATTTCCATTCTGTGTAGTGGTGATGGTGGGAACTCAAACATAAAATAATTAAAATAGTACAGTGTATTTCATGGTAATGTGTTCCAAGGGGAAAAAAAAGATAAAGTAGGAAATGTGGGAGAGAAATTTTCTGGGAATAGTGAGTTAGTCTTAAAGGCAGTCAGGATAGTCCCCAAAGGGTAGTCAGAGAATTTGTCATTTTAGTGAAGATTTAAAAAAAAATTGGGTCAACCATCTTTCATATGTGAAGGAATTGAAAACAAACAAGAATAGCAAATACAACAAACACAAAAAAATCCTGGATGTAATATTAAACAAGTCAGCAATTTGTTGTGATACAGTCTTTTCTACATTATAACAATGTCAATAACAATGTAATTGCTTCCCATATACATATAACTGTAATTTTGCTGAGTTGCTTTGGAGGACTATGTTTTGTTTGATGTTTTGGCTGACTTGTTTACTACTTTGCTGATTGCCCTTTCTCATATGTTATAGCAGAGTTCTCTCATCTTCAAGCAAACGCGTGAATTTTGTACAAGAGTCATCTCTGGTTTGATATGATGTGTCTCTTATTTTTTATTCATAGTAAGATTGTACATTATTTCTCAACCATGGATGTGGTTGAATAGTTCATTGCTCCAGCTGAAACATTTTACTGAATCAGTATTTGTGATGAGTTGCGGCAATAAGTAAATAATAAATAAATAAAGAAAAGAAAACATTGAAAAGTATAGTGTGCCATGATGGAAAGGCAATTTCCCATAAGGGTGTTTCACCCCGGAAAATGAAAACTTGGTATAGATAATTGATGTTCTTGAGCAATTATCATATACAGTGTAAGCAAGCATTTGTGTACTTAACACTTGCATTCCCTACTATAGTATTACCTCATTTCATTTTCATTTACTTGATAGACACTGTATTCCACCAATAGCTGTGGCAATGGACCAAAACAAAGCAAAGTAAACAGAAAACCAAAAATATGGCCTGAATAATTTCAGAGTTCATGGGTTTGTAAAAGAGAGAGGTACCTAGAAATTCATATCATGAGTGTTTAAATAAGAGCAAAGCTCTTTAGGAGGGGAGAAAGAAAGATGATTTAATCATATATTAACACTAACCCACATGTGGGCTTTCATAAAAGTAGTTGATCACCTTGAAAGCAGCAAGTGTATTTTTAGGGACTTTATGAACCATGGACTGTGAACAGCTTTTTTTTTTTTTTCGTAGAATGATTATGTTATAAAGTAGGTCAGGAATGATGATGTGAAGGATCAGCTGTCCTAAGGTTCAGGGATTCATTATTGCAGTGTGGAGCTGAGTGGCTAAGGTACAGAAAGCTTCCATTGTCTTTCCAAAATTTTCAGTCTTGAAACAAAAATTCCCAAGTCATGAGAGAAGAAAAAGGTGTGTGTGAGGGACTTCTCTGGACCAATTATGAGATACAACACATTTTTCTAAATATTTGGTATGTAGCATGTATTATAAATTTTTAAAAGATTCACATTCAGTATAGGGCTTTTCCAAACTACCTAACCCCAAACACTTTTTTCTATAGACACAAATATACTCCTGATGGAACTACTGTTCTCTGAAACAGTTTGAAAACTATTGTTTAGAGTAATTGTGATCACTTCTTACAAAGACTAAGAAAAAGCTACATTATAAAGTCTTAGTGATGTCACTCAATGATAGTTGGCAAATGATACTGCTTTTTATATATTATATTTTAAAATAATGATCTATTCATAGGACATTACAAAGATAGTACAGAGCAATCTTATGTACCCTTCACGCAGTTTCCCTCAGTGTTCATACCTTACAGAACTAACTATAAAGTACAATATCAATACCAGGAAAATATTAGTTCAATGTGTTCTATGTCATTTTATCATGTATAGATTGTGTAACTATCACCACCATCAAGATAGAAATATATTTTCTATTATCATAAAGCTATCCTCTTACTGCTTCTTTATAGCCATATCCATCTACTTCTCTTCCATTACCTCATTCTGAAAACCACTCACATGTTCATCTCTACAGTTTCTCATTTTGAAAAAGTTATGTAAATAGAACCATACTTATGTGAATAACTTTTTTTCTCTCAAAATAATTCCCTTGATACCTGTCCCACATGTATATTCTGTATGTATGTATGTTCTGTATGTTCTGTTTGTTACCGAATAACATTTAAAGGTATAAATATCGTGAGCTTTCCAAAATGTCTTTCTGAAATAATTAACAGTGCCCTGCTTTCAATAATCCATTATTTTAATGGATATACAGTATACTCATATTTCCACTTATGGAAAAAAATTCCCAAGTCATCAGAGAAGAAAAGATCTGTGTAAGGGGCTTGTCTGGTTTTGTGTCACCTTGATGGGATCAGGATTCTCAGTCACTTAACAGTTAGGACACAGTTAGGACATCCATGATGAGCTCTAATATAATACAATCAACCCATGAAATAATTTGCTGTGATCAGCCTGGACATGTATAATTATCCAGTATATTGTAAATCTTCACTTCTATGATGTTAATGAGGTCAGATGCAATCTACACAGTTATATTTTATCTTGAGCCAATCTCTCTTTTTTAAAAAGTTTTATTGTGAATTTTGTGATAGTTTACATAGGTACATGGGAGAACATTAGTTTTACATTCATCCTATCGTATATTGTTTCATTACCATGGTTACAATCCCCTCCAAGCATCAACAAAAGGGTACATTCTACCGGCCTGCTCCCTCCCCTCCCCCAGTTGTCAAGCACATAGGCCCTCTCCCTGTCTGGCTCTCAGTCCCCAGCTGCTCCATCTCTCCATGTTATCATTTCTGCCTCCTTACCCTGGTATCGCTGCTTCTCTGGGTAGGGTCCTGCCCTCCTCTCTTTTCCTTCATGGTTCTGCTCCTAGCTTGCAAAGTTAATCACTCCCCTCCTTGCCACAAAATGTTTATGTTTACATTTACAACCTTCACAATCCATCCTGGTAACAATTATTCATCCTTGTATCACAAGAGACCTATTAGCATTTCCTTTCATCAGTCCTGCCTAGACAGATTGAATACTACTCAGTGGAGATTGTACCTTACTCCACGCCCTCTGGATCTAGGTTCCTTTTTGAAAGCTTGTAAGCTAGTCACTTCTTGTCTTTGTAGTCCCCCCATTTTGGATAGCCAATGTCCAAGTTGCCCATCTCTGCCTACTCTATGTATGGAGGATGGTGGGAATGATCCTTGCTGTAAAGATTTGTTCCCTCTTTTGAGTTGCTGCATCCATAGGTGTAGGTCAAGTTCATCAAATTGTATCAGATTACTCTTTTTTTTTCCCCTCTTTTTTCTTCTAGTTACGCTCTGATCATCCAGTCATTGAGGTCCGGTCAAGTGGGTATTATCTGCATGTGTAGGTGCTCTTGTGGATATGCCTTCTCTTCTTATCAGCTGGACACTTTACTCTCCACTCCAGTCCTCCGTGGCTATGTCACTGACTCTGGGTCCAAGTGTTCCCAGATCTTGCCACACTGTTGGCCAACCAGGTCTCCACCTGGGTTTACAGGAATCTATTGAATGTTGTAGGGCTTAGCTTGCAACCTCATAGCTGTTTTTGCCTCACTTCCCCTTGACGTTGGCGAACGTGGTCACCAATCAGAGTGTGTATTCCCATTGAGTCTTAGTCTTGGAAGGGGTTTACTCTGAGGGGACCCTACCCCTTGCCGTGATGTCTCCTGTGCAGGCACCTTGCTTGTTCTTGTAGTAATCAGTCAGTTTACTTCTATTGTTTTGTATTTTTCCTGACAGTCTTTCTTTCAAGAAGTATCTTCTGTTATTCTAGCCACTCCAGGCTGGTCAGCCTGTCCTCTCAGGGGGAAATTTCCCACCTCTGAAGATTCTGGATGCTGTTCAGGATTCCACCTATGGTCTTATGTAATGCAGAGGCTCCACAGGTAGCCTCCTTTACTGGGCACATTGTATCCTCATTTTAGGTATTCCAATCAGTTATAGGCAGAAGATGAACTTACAAGCTTTCTATGGTGATATTTCTGGCTTTTCCTTCCTCTCCCCTTCCAGTGTCTATTTTATAATGTAATGCAAGGAAAACCAAGATTCAGAAGCCAGCCAAGCATCCTAACATTATTCCCCCCTTTTCCCCAATCTAACCATGTTTCAATCTCTGTATCCCAGAGCCCTGTTGTTCCAAGGTTGTGCATACATCATTATCTCTGTCCCACTTCGCCCATGCAATCCTACCTACTTGTTCATCCATCCGCTTTGTTCTTCCATTCCTCTCTCCCTTTTTGGATATTGCCCCCCTTCCCAGCACCCAAATTATCCTGTGTCAATTCCCTGCCCTGTGATCTACCTTTCCATCACTCCCCTCACCCCAACCCCCACATCCCAGCAACCAGCAAAGAATCCCTCCCACCCCCCTTTAGTATGGATTTTTTTTCTTAGTCTTTTACAGTAGTAGTCCTATGCAGTATTTCTCCTTTTGTGACTAATTTCACTCAACATAATGTCCTCAAGGTTCATCCATGTTAAGTGGTGGTTTGCAGCTTCCTTGTTATTCTTCAAGGTAGCATAATATTCCATTGTGTGTATGTACCACAGTTTATCCATTCTTCAGTTGATAGGCACTTTGTCTACCTCCATCTCTTTGCTATTGTAAATAGTGCTGTATTGAACATCGGTGTGCATATATCTATTTGTGTTATGGGTCGTATTTCTTGTGGGTAAATACCAAGTAGAGGAATTGCTGGATCATACAGTATTTCTATTTCCAACTTTCTGAGGAAGCGCCACATTGCTTTCCAGACAGGTTGGAACATTTTGTAGTCCCACCAGCAATGTAGGAGTGTCCCAGTCTCTCTACATCCCCACCAGCATTTATTGTCCTCAACTTTTTTGATCTTTGTTGTTACTGCTGGTATGAGATGATATCTCATTGTTGTTTTGATTTGCATCTCTCAAATGGCTACTGATCATGAACATTTCTTCATATGTTTGTTGGCTGCCTGGATCTCTTCCTTGGTGAAGTGCCTGTTCATGTCCAGTGCCCATTTCTAAATTGGGTTATTTGTCTTATTTTTGTAGACAACTTTTCCTATATATTTTAGAAATGAGTCCTTTATCTGATATGTAATTGCAAAAGATTTTTTTCCCAATCAGTGGGTTCCCTTTTCACTCTTTTGGTGAAGTCTTTTGATGCACATAAGTTTTTAATTTTTAGTGTGTCCCACTCATCTATTTTGTCTATTTTTGTGTGTATACTTTTCAAAATGTGTGGTAGTCTGTTTGTGCCCTGAATTAGCACCTTCACATTTGACCCTATTTTTTCATTGATGATCTTGATAATTTTGGGATTCACATTTAGATCTTTAATCCATGTTGAGTTCATTTTTGTATAGGGCGTGAGGCAAAGGTCTTGTTTCTGTCTTTTATATAACGCTTTCCAGTTCTGCCAGCACCATTTGTTAAAGAGACTGTATCTTTCCCATGCAATGTGCCTAGGCACTTTGTCGAAAATCATTTGACTGTATGTGGTTGGGTTAATTTCTGGATTCTAGATTCTATTCCATTGATCAATGTATCTTTCATTGTACCAGTACCAGGCTGTTTTGACCACTGTAGCCATGTAGAAAACTTTGAAATCAGGGAGTGATAGACCTCCAACCTTGTTCTTCCTTTAAGCATTGCTTTGCTTATCCTGGATCTCTTTCCTTTCCATTTAAATTTAGTAATTTGTCCTTTCCATCTCTTTGAAGAATGTTGTTGGAATCTGGATTGGGATTACATTGTACGTGTAAATTGCTCTGTGCATTATTGACATTTTCTCGATTTTGAGTTTTCTTATCCAGGAACATGGTATGTTCTTCCACTTCTGTAGGTCTCTTTTGGTTTCTTGTAGAAGTGTTTTGTAATTTTATGTGTATAAGTCCTTTGTTTCTCTGGTTATATTTATTCTCAAATATGTCATTGTTCGTGTGGCTATTGTAAATCATATTGCTTTCCTAATGTCCTTTTCATTGCTATCGCTGTTGAGAAATATAATTGATTTTTGTATGTTGATCTCATACCCTGCCACTTTGCTGAATCTTTCAATGAGGTCTAGTTGTTATTTTACTGTGTCTTTGGGGTTTTCTATATATAGGATCATATTGTCTGCAAATGAGAGTTTTACTTCTGCTTTGATCATTTGAATGCCTTTAATTTCTTTATCATGCCGTATAGCTCTGGCTAAAACTTCCAGCACAATATTGAATAGGAGTGGTGATAAAGGGCATCCTTGTCTGTTTCCTGTTCGCAGAGGGAAGGCTTTCAGTTTCTCTCCATTGAGCGTGATGTAGGCTCTTGGTTTTGTATATATGCTTTTGATTATGTTGATGAATTTCCCTTCAATTCCTGCTTTGTTGAGTCTTTTTATCAGGAATGGGTGTTGGATTTTGTCAAATGCCTTTTCTGCATCAATCAATATGATCATGTGGTTCTTTTCCTTTTTCTTATTTGTATGATGGATTACACTGATTGTTTTTCTGATGTTGAACCATCCTTGCATGCCTTTTATGAAACCCACTTGGTCATGGTGTATTATTTTTTTGATGTTCTGTTGGATTATGTTGGCTAGGATTTTGTTGAGCATTTTTGCGTCTATGTTCATGAGGGATATTGGTCCATAGTTTTCTTTTTTAGTGATGTCCTTCCCTGGTTTTGGTATGAGGGTTATGCTTGTTTCATAAAAAGTATTAGGGACTTTTCCATCCTATTCTATGCCCTGAAATAATTTGAGTAGAATTGGTGACAGTTCTTCCCTAAATGTTTGATAGAACTCACCCGTGAAACCTTCTGGGTCTGGGCTTTTGTTGGTTGGGATATTTTGATGACCTGGTTAATTTCTTCTTTTGTTATGGGTTTGTTCAAGTTTTTTACTTCAGTCTGAGTAAGTTTGGGTAGGTCGTGTTTTTCTAGAAATATATCCATCTTATCTAAGTTTTTGAATTTGTTGGGAGTACAGCTCTTCATAGTATTCTGTTACTATCCTTTTGATTTCGTTTGGTCCTGTTGTGACTTCACCTATGTGGTTTCTAATGTGATTTATTTGTGTCCTCTCCCTCTTTTCTTTAGTTAGTTTTGCCAATTTTTTTTAATCCTTTCAAAGAACCATCTTCTTGTCCTGTTGATTCTTTCTATAGTTCTCTGGTTTTCTGTCTCGTTTATTTCTGTTTTATCTTTATTATTTCCCTTCTTTTGGTGACTGTAGGTTTCCTCTCCTGGTCTGCTTCTATTTGTTGAAGATGCTGTGTTAATCTGTTGATTTTAGCTTTTTCTTTTTTTGGATGTGCACATTTATTACAAAAAATTGTCCTCTCAGGACTGCTTTCACCATGTCCCAAAGATTTTAGTATGTTGTGTTTTTATTCTCATTTGTTTCTAGGAACTTTGTGAATTAACGTTTAATTTCTTCTTCTACCTTGTTGCTTTTCAGCAGTGTTTTGTTCAGTTTCCATGTATTCAACTTTATTGCTTTGGTCTTCTTATTGTTGATTTCTTGATTTGTAGCATTATGGTCTGGGAAGATGCTCTGTAGAATTTTGATGCCTGTGAATTTTTGGAGGCTTGTTTTGTGACCTAACACATGGTCAATTCTGGAAAAAGTTCTATGTGCACAGGAGAAGAATGTGTATTGTACTATTGGATAGAATGCTCTGTATACATCTATGAGGTCAAGTTTGTTGATTGTGTTGCTTAGTTCCTCTGTAGCATTTTCGAGTTTCTTTCTGGTTGTTCTGTCCCTTTACGAGAATGGTTTGTTGAAATATCCCACGATAATTATAGATTTATCTATTTCTTTCTTCATTTCCAATATGGTTTGCTTCTTGTATATTGGTGCTCTTTCATTGAGAACATATATATTTATTATGGTTATGTCGTCTTGCTCAATTGACCCTTTGATCATGAGATAGTGTCCTTCTTTGTCTCTTATTCTGGTTTTTATCTTGAAGTCTACTTTGTCGGAGATTAGTATTGTGACTCCTTCTTGTTTATGGATGCTGTTGGCTTGGTAAATTTTTTTCCATCCTTTAACTTGTAGATTGCTTTTGTCTTTGTGTGTAAAGTGTGTCTCTTGCAGGCAGCATATTGATGGATCTTGTTTTCTTATCCATTCTGCTACTCTTTGTCCCTTCACTGTTGCATTCAATCCATTGACATTCAATGTAATTGTTGTTAAGTATGAATCGATTGCTGTCATTATGTTACTTTTTTGGCAGTACTGTCAGTTCTTTGCTTCTGCTTTCTTTCTTGTGTTGGCTTTATGTCCTTCGAGTTGTTTCTGGTCAGTTTCTTCCTAGTTTCTCTGTTCACTTCTTCTGCTTGGGAATTCATTTTTATGATATGTTGTGGAGTGTTAACTTTCAGGGTTATCTTGTAGTCTACTAACTTTTCTCTCCATTTAAGATAATCCATTGTAGCCTGTAATTTACCTGACATCCCCGCCAGCTGAGTTTCTGTTGCTGCATTTGTCCCTTCTTTCACATTGATATACTTTCAGTCTTCAGTTGATCTATCAGCTCCTTTCAGTTTGTTGTAGTCTTGTTCTGTTCTGGACTCTGCTATCTGTTGACTGATTTCCAGGTGGTGTTGCCTTACCTGTCAATCTCTGTTTGTTGTTTGTTCTTGTTGTTTTTCAGCTCACAGAACTCCCTTTAGGATGCTTTGAAGTGCTGGGTTGGTTTTTATAAAATCTGTCAGATTCTGTTTATCCTGAAATTTTTTATCGCACCATCGTATTTGATTGAAAGTTTTGTTGGATAGACGATTCTTGGTTTTGGTTGACAGTTTTTTTCTTGCAGGGGTTTGTATATGTCTCCCCATTGCCTTCTTTCCTGCATGTTTTGTTCTGAATAGTCAGAGCTTAATCTAATTTGCTTGCCTTTATAAGTGATATTTCTCTTCTCCCTGGCCGCCTTTAGTATTCTTTCCTTGTCTTTGATTTTGGAGAGCTTGATTATTATATGTCTTGGAGACTTTCTTTTGGGGTCTGTCCTTCCTGGGGTACGTTCAGCTTCTTGAATGTTTGTCTTCTCATCTTTTAAGATGTTAGGAAAATTTTCTTCCAGAAGCTCTTCAACTATTTCCTCTGTGGACTTCTCTGATTCTTCTTGTTCTGGAATGCAATAATTCTGACATTATTCCTCTTCATGTTATCCAGCATGAATCTTAGACTCTCTTCAGATTGTTTTATTCTTTTAGCTGCTTGCTCTTCTATTTTGGTAGTATTGAGAGATTTGTCTTCCAGTTCACTAGTTCTTGTTTCCATCTCTTTTAATCTGTTCCTTTCTCCTTTCAGCGTATAGTCCATTTCTGATATCTTATTATTGATCATCTGGACATCTTTTTGCAGGTTTTGAAATGTTTCCAATGCTGTTTCAGTCTTATTTGATTGCTCCTGTAGTACTTTCCTGACATCTTCTTTGTTTTCCTCCACCCCTTTTCAGAGCATTTGAGTTTGTTTCCATATCATTCTTCTGAATTCCCTCTCAGGCATATCCAGAACCCACTCTTCCTCCTCTATAAAGCCTTTGTCTGTCTCCAGATCATTTGCATCACCTCCTCTCTTCTGTTTTTGGATGTGTTTCGATAAGGTTTGTTGCTGCTTATTTGTCATGATTATTATTTTTATTATCATTATTTTAAGTTTAAATGAACCCTTGTATGTTGGTTGTTTGATTCCTGGGTGTCTCCTGGTGAATAAGATCAGGAGATAGGCTTCCCTTATCAATTGTAATGCTTAGAAGTTATTGTTGGGTCTTGTCTCAGTGGTGGAATATTATGGTGTATGCTCATAGCTTGGCAACGTGGCCACGATTGCTGCCTCTTTTTAGGTAACATAAGGAGGAAAAGCTCCCACCTCCAGGAAAGATGTGTGATCAAAAGGACCAAAAGCATAAGTAATATACACGTGTAGACAAAAATCACCACTTTGGAGCACAATTGAAGATGTGCTAGGAACCTATTCTGAGCTGCACTGCTGCCAGAGGTTCACCTGGGGAGATGGTGGGTCCGCGGGTGATGTCATAAGGTGCTGCCAAGCTCCCTCTTTCTGTACAGTGGGAAAACTGTGCCACCTGATGTCCGGGCTGAGAAATGAAGTTGGGACAGGAAGAGAGAGAGTGAGAAATGTATAGTTTCCCACGGCTCTTTCTTTTCTTTTCTTTTTTTGTGCTTAAAGTGCTGCTTTCTGAGCCAGGCTGGCTTTAGCCCCACCTTCTAAACTGTGCAGGGGCGGGGTAGTTGCCAAGGCAGTCCAGTCTCTAGATTCCTAAGTTGCCCATATTTTCTGTAATACCATGATTTTTTTCACTTGCAAATGTGGGAAACTTATGTCCTGGATCTTAAGGTAGTTCTGGAGCTCTGGAGTTGTTCTATGAGTGTTTCCTTCGTGAGCTCCCTCTCCCTTCTCAGCAGAGCAGACTCTACCTGGTATTCGGTGGCTGTAGCCCCAAACAGAAGTCTTCTCTTCTGTTTGCCTTAGTTATACATATATTCTATAGGAGGTTACAGCGTCTCTTCTGACATCCATTTTTCTCTTTTCTTTCTTTCCTGTCTTTTTAATGACCTTTTGTTTTGTTCATGTATTATATTTTTTATGTTTTCCATAGTTTATCTGGTCTTTGGTAATTGATGATCACTGTAGCAAAAGTATTCTTGAGAGGGGAGTCTAAATTCAGATGGGGTATACTCAAGGTTAGAGTTCTGGTGTGGTGCTGTGGGTTAATGCACTGGAATGCAGGAGCAGTTTGAACTTAAAGGTCGACAGTTCAAGCTCACCAGACGCTCCTTGGAAACCCTATACACAATTATTATGAGTCAGAACCAGCTCAACAACACTTTATACTCAAGGTCATTTTTTGGCTGTCTCCCTTGTTTTGATTTCCTTCAACTTTATTCTGAACTTGTATATGAACTATTGATGATGACGTTCCGTACTTGACTACTGATTTTGTTTTGACTGATGTTATTGTTCAGTTTCTCTTTTCACAGATGTGTAGTCAGTTTGATTCCTGTGTGTTCCCTCCCTCTAAGAAGGTCCATGTATGTTGTTGCTGTTTGTGTTGTTGAAAAAAGCATTTGTGATGCAGATTTATTTTGTCTTGCAAAATTTCTATCATGCAATTTCTGGTATCTTCTTATCACAAAAGCCGTCTTTTCCAACTACTGATAACTTCTTCCTTTCCAACTTTTACATTTCAATCACGAAAAATCATTAATGCATTTTTATTGTATCTTTGATCAATTTTATGCTGCACAAGTTGGTAAAAATCATCATTTCAGTTTCTTCAGTTTTGGCATTAGTGGTTGTTCATAAATTTGGATAGTAGTGGTATTAACTGGTCTTTCTTTTAAGCCTATTAATACTATCTTCTCACTAAAAACAGTTTGCTTCAAGATAGATCTTGAAATGCACTTTTTAACAATGAATGTGATGCCATTCCTCTTCAATTTGTCATTCTCAGAGTAATAAGCCATAAGGTTGTCCAATTCAAAATGACCAATACTAGTACATTTCAGACTACTAATGTCTAGGATATTCATTTTTATGCATCCTGTTTTATTTTTAAGGTCTTCAGTTTTCTTAGAGCTTTACTTTATACAGTCCATGTTCCAATTATTAATGAAGCTTGAAATTGTTTCTTTTCTTTTTGAGTTGTGCCATATTGGCAAATGAATTTCCAAAAAAAAAACCACATCAGTAAGCTCAACTCTACTTTGATAAGGCAGCTCTTCCCAAGTCATATTTGTTGGTGCGTAAATTTGAATAATAGTGGTATTAACTGGTCTTTCCCAGTCATATTTTGAGTACCTCCCAATCTGAAGGGCTCATCTTCTGTCACTATATTTGACAATATTCTGGTGCTATTCATAATATTTTCATCTTCCATCACAATATGTGACAATGTTCTGCTCATAAGGTTTTCAATGGCCATACATTCAGAAGTAGTCGACTTCTTCTTCTCCTAGTCTTTCTCAAGAAGCTCTGCTGACACCTGTCCACCATGGATGTTCCTGCTGGTACTAAAATACTAGTGGCATAGCTTCCAGCATCACAGCAACAAGCCACCACAATAGGACAAACTTCAGATGAGTGGTGGACTAATTATATCAGTTATAGTCAAAACACAGTAAAACTGTTGTTTGCTGTTGCTTAGTAGCAAATTGTTATAAGAAAAAAACTAAACAGTATTAAGATGGATGAATGACAGTATAGCTGGTACTGGATTTCCTGGTTGTCAAATACAGGTCTAGAATGAAGTAAACAATATAAGGTAGATATTTTTGGACATGAAACAAAGGTAATGTACAACTATGATCCTTAAGTTAGGAGAATATATGAAGTGAGTTTCATGATTACTCACGATTACCAAATATTTCAGAGCAAAAATAGAAATCAAGAGTTTTGGCCATGTCACTAAGTTGAGGCGAGAGATGAGAGTTCCTTGTCATTGCAGTAGCTGAGATTCGAGAGACTGAGTACCTGGAAAAGGGAATGAGGCAGAATGGTTGCATCAGGAGTATTTATGGGGGTTAACCATGTGTCATGGTTTCTTTGTTGGACATTTGATTGACCATGTACAGCATGAAACTCGATGAATTGAGGTCGTGTGCAATAGGCCGAACTTAACCTTCTAACTATAAGATTGGGAGTTCAAACCCATTTCTCATTCCTCAAAATCCTATACAGCATTGCTGTGCGTCAGAACTGACTCCGCAGTGCTTAACAACAACAACCTAACCACTATGTCAGTGGTTCAAACATACCAGTTGCTCTGCAAAAGAACAATGAGGCTGTCTGATCCTATGGAGATTTGCAATCTCAGAAGCCATAAGGAACAATTCTATACTGTCCTGTAGGACCCTATGAGTCAGAATCCACTTGATGGCAGTAGTGGTCAGCAAAGACAAGGACCCACAATTCAATAGAGGATCCTTGTCTTTGCTGAACAAGAATGATCAGGTTAGATGGATTTCACATAAGCAAAAATTTAAAGATTTATTAAGAGGAAAGTACATGGCCAGAGGAGATTAGGAGGACCCTAGACACCAGTAACCCTTGTGTCTCTGAACAAGTTTCATGTTTGTTCATAGGGATAGGTGGGGATTTCCAGAAATTGGCTTGTTTAGAAGGGGACATGATATTGGATTCTTGTGCAGAATTTCTTCAAGCTGGATTCTATTACAAAGGCTTCTGATAGGGGCAGAGAAAACCTACTTTGGGATATCAAGCATGTTTGATTCTTGAATACATTGGTTCAAAACCTCCCAGGGCTTGGTATTCTCTCCCCCAGCAAAAGGTAGTCCATTAAAACCATGTGTATACTACAGGGTAAACCAGTCTGGCCTGTAAAATATCTCACAAGGAAGTAAAATACAAAATTTTTTGGTGGCCTTTCTTAATGGCATGTCCCAGAATGTGGCTTTTCCACTATGTGTGCTCAGCATGCCCTGCACGTATTTACAATTACTTAAGAAAGCAGGCTTCAACATTCTTTGATATTTTAGTCTCATGAGTAATCTTGATTTCTAGACTCCTGTTCTTCCTGCCTCAGTAGGCATTTTTTCCCCTTTTTTGGAACCTAACAAATAATGGAACCAAACTTCACTGAATCCAAAGGACTGCAGTAAAAGTTACTGTCTGCCGTATTATAGTGGTGGTGGTGGTGTTCCGTGGAATTGGTTCTGACTCATAGTAACCTTGTACAGGTTTTCTGAGGCTATAAATCTTTACAGGAGCAGAAAGCCTCATGTTTCGCCCAGAAAACAGCTGGTAGTTTTGAACTGCTGACCTTGTGGTTTGCAGCCCAATTCATAACCACTACGCTACCAGAGCTCCTTCTGATATATTAAGGAATATAATATAACACAGACTCCCTATGACTCATCTACATTTCACAGCAAACAAGTAAAAAAAGAAAATACATGTCAGTAATTGGGAATATATAACATACATTTGGGAGAAAAAGATAACAATGGAAAATCATCCCAATATTATCAATAATTTAGCATTTATAGATGAGCAATTTCAAGTTGTATTTGTGTGCCTCATAATACAACTAATAAAGACCAAAGAGAAAGGTGTCAGATTAGAGACTTTTCTAATTTACATGGTTGCAAGAGCTGTTGAATAGAAGGCTGGTAGCTCATGTTAAGTGCTGTCAAGTTGGCTCCAACCCATAGGGACACTGTATAGGGTTTGCGAGGAGCAGCTGGTGAACTTGAACTGCCAACCTTGTTGTTCAAACCGACTTTGCAGTTCGGGGTATTTGCCTTAACCCACATGGCAAATACCCCAAACTGTAAGTCAGGATGCAGGATCACTTCCCAAGAACCAGAAGCCAGAAAATGATAAGTAGGATGGCAGGATGGATAGAATGTGAGCTATCACAGAACATCCATATATACTGAACGAAGTTTCCCCACCTCCCCTTGTGGAAACTCTGTTTCAACTGATTGGCTGTTCACATAAGATCACAAAATGGAAGGTGATTACCAATATTTGCCTAACCAGAGAGAACCATGGCCTTGTCAATTTGACACATGACCTTAAACATCAAGTCTACCCATTGTCCACTTATACACATCTCATTTAACTATGTATAATCTCTAAATAATGAAAATTATACAGTCATACTTGCTCCTAACATGATATAACTAACATGTATACAACCAAAAGCACACACACACATTTGTATCTTATGTTTTATAAGTAATGGGATAAGGAAGGGGAGAAATCACAAAGATATTTGTTATAGATACATGTTTATAATTGTCCCTCAGTATCCTTAGGGAATTTATTTCAGGACTCCCTGTTGATACAGAAATGCTGAGATGCTCAAGTTCTGTACATAAAATGACACAGTATTTGCTTATCACTTACATGTATCTCTAGCTTATTTATAATATTGAATACAATCCAAATGCTACATAAATCACACTTTATGGTTCCTCCTAGATTTGAGGTATTATTTGACCACTTCATGAATTTTTAGAAGCCTTTATTTAATATAAATATTTATTTCACTGTTGGTTGTATCCATGAATTGTGAACCTGTTGTTACAGAGAGTTAATTGCAGATATACAAACCCATACATACATGTATAACAAAACAAGGAATAAATACGCAGACGCATATTCAAAGCTGTAGTCCTTTCTGCAACTAGTTACATGGTCATTGTTATTGAATAGTGTTGTTGAATTGGTTCTAACTCATAATGACCCTGAATAGAGAGAGTTTCTGAGCCTGTAAATTTATGTGGTAACAAAAAGCCTCATTTTTCTCCTGTGGAATAGCTGATCAGCTTGAACCATTGACCTTGTGGCTTGTAGTCCAATGCTTATCTTACAAAGCCACGACACTCCATTGTAAATGGTTGTGTTGTTGTTGTTTAGGGCAGTAGAATCAGTTTCAACCCATAGTGACCCTGTATAGGGTTTCCAAGGAGTGGCTGGTGAGGTTGAACCACCGACCTTGCAGTTCAAACCAACTCTACAG
>NW_006408655.1:2943890-2946645 GCF_000296735.1 Chrysochloris asiatica
ACCATGGCTTGGGTCAGGCGCACCTTAGTTCTCAAGCTGACATCTTTGCTCTTCAACACTTTAAAGTCTTGTGCAGCAGATTTGCGTAATGCAGTACATTGTCACGCTCTCGGTTCTTCTCACTTGATAGTCCCAGGGACCTCTACTTGTCGACTGCAAAATCAATCACTCTTCTCCTTTTGTCAAAAAACATCTACCTCTATATTTCCTAGCCTCACAGTCAGATCTGCTGGCATTTATTCACTATTGTACCACACGAGTCTTATCCCCATTTCTTTTCACCAGCCCAGTCCCAACAGATTGGAAATCATTCAGGGGTGACTCTACCTTCCCCTGCCCCACCTGGAATTAGGCTCCCTCTTGGAAGCTTGTAAGACAGTCACTTCTTTATAGGTCCCCTCATTTTGGGTGGCCAATGTCTATGTTGCGCATCCCTGTCAACCCTGTGTACTGAGGGGGTGGGAGTGATCCTTGTCATAAAGATTTGTTCCCTTTTTTGAGCTACTACATCCATAAGTATAGGTAAAGTTCATCAAATTGTAGCAGGCTGCTTTTCACCCCCCACCCCCCTCCTTTCTTCTTCCAGTCGAGTTCTGATCATCTAACCATCGAAGCCAGGCCAACTGGGTACTATCTGCAAATATGGATGTTCTTGTGCCTCTCCCCTCACTTCATATCAGCTGGATGTTTCACTTTCCACTCTAGTCCTCTGGGCCCAGGAGTCCCTGGGTCTTACCATACTGCTGGCCATCCAGGCCTTTGAGGAAGCACTGGTAGGTCCAGTGATTTTCCTACAGAGTCACACTGGGACACCATTTTATACAAATATGCATACAGCAAATGAGAAAAATATAAATATTCTTAAACTGAATTAAATAATCTATAGGTATTGTATTATGCTTGTAGTGTCTTTGTAAGCTTAAATTATTTCTAAATAAAATATTACCAAAAATAAAGAAAAATTAAGAAAACCAGGAATAATACTAAGCTGTTGTGCAGGAGAAAGATGAGGCTTTCTGCTCCCATAAAGATTTACAGCCTCAGAAACTCTGTACAGGGTCGCTATGGGTCGGAACCGACTCCACGGCACATAACAACAACAAACTAATCCTGGTATGGTGCTGTGGGTTAATGTGCCAGACTTCAAAGCCATTTGAACTACAAGATCGGTGGTTCAAGTTCACCAACTACTCCTTGGAAACCCTCTATATAGTCACTATGGGTTGAAACTGACTTGACGGCACTTCACAACAACAAAAACAACAAACTTGAAATAAATATTTTTAAAAGGTTTAAAGGATAAATAAGAGCATATTATTTAAAATAGTAGACAAAACTTTAATTTATAAAAGAGGAAAACCAATTAAATAATGGTAGAATTGCTAAAAGGGCAATAACATACATACGGATACTAGTAGCTCTCTGCTGTTTTCAAAGTATTAATAAAATAGTTAACTTTCTTTGAGAAAAAAAATGACCAAAATTAACTAATAAATCATATCTGCATAGACCATTAACTATCAAATAAAGTTATTAACAAACGTCTTCTAATTTTGTCTCCTGGGTAGATATTGCCGAGTTCGATCATTAACGAGTTTAATGAACATTATCAATGCCCAAAGAAACCATTCTAGCCATATAAAATGATAGAATTTATTTTATGAAACTAATACATCACTGATAATGAAGTCCCTAAATGTTAGAAAAGAAAGAAAATATTCCAAACCTCATATGATATAGATGTGTAGAAATGTAAAATGCTAACAAACTAAATTTTATAATGTTGTGGTGGTTATATGCTGTGGAGTTGATTCATAGCGATCCAAAATAGGGTTTCCAAGGCTGTAATGTTTACGGGAGCAGAAAACGTCATGTTTCATATGATATCACACACTTTGAGGTGAAAAATCTTAAAACATTTCTAAAACATTTTCATATGAAAAATCTGTTAGTGTAATAAAATAAAAAAGTAACAAATCATATCAAATTGATAGGTGCTAAATATGTTTGTTTAAATATTGTTGTTGTTGTTAGATGCTAATGAGTCAGTTCCAACCTATAGCCACTCTGTATAGGTTTTCTGAGAAGCAGCTGATGAGCTTGAACCACTGACCTTGTGGTTCAAACCTACTTTGCTCTCTAGCGCATTAACCCACAGCTCCACACCTGGGCTCCCTGTTTAAATACAACACCTATTTATTATCAATGAATAGAACATGCCTGTAATATGGTAAAGATATAGTCAATTAAGGATAAAATAATGGCAATGTTTTAATAAAAATCAAGAACTTGTTAGAAATACCTACTATTATGAAAACCAAAAGGTTGGCAGTTCAAATCCATGAGCTGCTCCTCGGAAACCCTATACAGGGTTGCTATGAGTTGTAACCAACTTGATGACACTTAACAACAACAACATTGCAATATAATATTGTATTTGTACTTCTGGTCAACATGAAAATATAAATAGAAATATAAGAAAGCCAAATGATAATTATTTTCATATGATATGATCATATACCACCAATCATCTGTCAGTTTGTTGTACTGTGGTGGCTTCTTTCTTGCTGTGATGCTGGAAGAACTGCCACTTGTATTTTAAATAGCAGCAGGCTCACCCATGGTGGACAGATTTCAGTGGAGCTTACATATTAAGACTGACTAGAAAGAAGGAGAGACAGACTACCTCTGAATGGTTAGCCACTGAAATTTTATGAATGGTAACAGAACATTCTCAAATAATAGATGGAGAGTG
>NW_006408655.1:2948210-3031060 GCF_000296735.1 Chrysochloris asiatica
GTCATTGAGAAGACAAGAAAGAAGGAAAAGGTCAAAATGGATATCAGAAGAGACACTGAAACTTGCTCTCCAGCATAGAGATGGTAAAGCAAAGGAAAAAATGAGGAGGTCCCAGAGCTGAAGAGAAAATTTCAAAGATCAACTCAAGAAGATAAAGCGAAATACTACAACAAAATGTGCAAAGATCTGGAATCAGGAAACCAAAAAGAAAAAACATGCTCAGCATTTCTCAAGCTGGGGGAACTGAAGAAAAAAATTCAAACCTAGATTTTCGTTACTGAAAGATTCTCTGGGCAAATTATTCAGTGATGCAGAAAGCATGAAGAGAAGATGGAAGGAATACACAGAATCACTGTACCAAAATGAAATGGTTAATGTTCAACCATTTCTAGAGGTAGCATATGATCAATAGCCAATGGTACTGAAGGAGGAAATCCAAGGTGCATTGAAGGAATTGGCAAAGAACAAGGCACCAGGAATTGAAGGAATAAAAATTGAAATCTTTCAAGAACGTGAGGCAGCACAGGAGGTGCTCCGTCATCTATGCCAAGAAATTTGTAAGAGACAAGTATTTGTGTCCTTTCAAAGAGAGATAACCCAACGGAATGCAGAAATCATCGGACAATCTCTTTGATATCCTATGCGAGTAAAGTTTTGCTAAAGGTAATACAGAAACGGCTACAATCATACATAGACAGAGAGCTTCCAGGGGTTCAAGCCACATTCAGAAGAGGCCGTGGAACACGGGATATCATTGCTGATGTCTGAAGTATCTTGGCTGAAAGCAGAGAATATCAGAAAGATGTTTACCTGTGCTTTATTGGCTTTCGATTGTGTGGATCATGACAAGGTATGGACGACATTGCAAAGTATGAGTATTCCAGAACACTTAATTGTGCTCATGAGGAATCTGTACCTGGACCAAGAGGCAGTTGTTCAAACAGAACATGGAAACACTGAATGGTTTAAAATCAAAAAAGGTGTGCGACAAGGTTATATTCTTTCACCATATTTTTTCAACCTGCATGCTGAGCATATAATCCAAGAAACTGGGTTCTATGAAGAAAAATGTGTCATCAGGATTGGAGGAGGACTCATTAACAACCTGCAATATGCAGATGATACAACCTTGCTTGCTGAAAGTGAAGAGGACTTAAAATATTTCCTGATAAAGATCAAAGAACACAGCCTTCGGTATGGATTACATTTCAATGTAAAGAGAACAAAAATCCTCACCTTGGGACCAACAAACAACATTCTTATCAATGGAGAAAATATTGAAGTTGTCAAGGACTTCATTCTTCTTGAATCAACTATCAGTACTCAGGGAAGCAGCAATTTAGAGATCAAACGACGTATTGCTTTAGGCAAATCTGCTGTACAAGACCTTTTTAAAGTGTTGAAGAGCAAAGATGTCAGCTTGAGGACTAAGGTGCTCCTGACCGGAAGCCATGGTATTTTCAGTAACGTCATATGCATGTGAAAGCTTGACAGTAAATAAAGAAGACTATAGAGGAATTGATGCCTTTGAGTTATGGTGTTGGAGGAGAATATTGAAAATGCCATGATCTGCCAAAAGAACCAAGAGATCCATTTTGGAAGAAGTGCAGCAATAGTGCTCCTTAGAGGCCATGATGGCCAAACTTCATCTCTCATACTTCGAACATATTTTTAGGAGGGACCAGTCGCTGGAGAAGGATATCATGTTTGGGAAGGTGGAGGGTCAGAGAAAAAAGGGAAGACCCCCAATAAGATGGACTAGTCAAGTGGCAGCATCAATGGACTCAAGCGTGGCTACTGTAGTGAGGTTGGCCCAGGATTGGGCAGTGTTTCATTCTGTTGTGCATAAGGTCACTATGGGTCGGAACTGACTCGATGGCACCGAACAACAACAGCTATTGGAGTTCTGGTGCGACACTGTGAGCTAATGTGTCAGACTGAAAAGTTGTTTGAACTGCAAAGTCGGTGGTTCAATCTCTCTAGCTGCTCCTTAGAAACCCTATACTTGATCACTATGGGTGGAAGCCATCTCATTGGCACTTAACAACAACAATAATAATGGCTCATTATGGTGAACATTTCTTCATGTTTGTTGGCTGCTCGAATCTCTTCCTTTATGAATTGTCTATGTCCTGTGCCCATTTTTTAATTGGGTTTCTTGTTTTTTCTTGTAGACGTTTTGTAGTTTTGTTTGTACAGATTTTAGTAATTAGTCCCTTGTCTGATGTGTCATTGCAAAGTGTTTATTCCCATTCTTTGACCTCCATTTTTGCTTTTTTGTTGAAACCCTTTGATACACATAACTTTCTAATTTTTAGAATGTTCCAATCATCTCTTTTATCTTATTTGTGTACTTTTCACAATGTTTGGTAGTCTTTGTGTACCCTGTTTTAGACCCCTTAAATTTGTCCCTATCTTTTCATTGATTTCCTTCAATTCCTACTTTGTTGAGTGATTTTATCAAGAATGGATGTTGGATTTTTTTAAATGCCCTTTCTGCATCAGTTGATATGATCATGTGGTTCTTTTCCTTTTTCTTATTTATATGGTGGATTACATTGGTTGTTTTTCTAATGTTGAACCATTCTTGCATCCCTGGTATGAATACCACTTGGTCATGATGTGTGAGTTTTTGATGTATTGTTGAATTCTGTTTGCTAGGATTTTGTTGAGAATTTTTACATCTGTGTTCATGAGGGATATTGGGCTACAATTGTGTTTCTTAGTGATATCCTTCCATGATTTTGGTATGAGGGTTAGCTTGCTTCATAGAATGTATTAGGAAGTTTTCCATCCTCTTTATATTCTGAAATAATTTGAATAGCAGTGATGACAGCTCTTCCTTGCATTTATGGTAAAACTCACCAGTGAAGCCAACTGGACCTGGACTTCTTTTGGTTGGGAGTTTTTTGATAACCTGATCAATTTTTTTCCTTTGTCATAGGTCTGTTCACATTTTCTGCTTCACTCTGTAAATTTAGGTAGGTTTTCCTTTTCTAGAAATGTATCCATTTCCTCTAAGTTTTCAATTTTATTGAAGTACAAGTCTTCATAATATTCTGTTATTATCCTTTTGATTTCTATTGCTTCTGTTGTGACATCATCCATGTGATTTCTTGTGTGTGTTATTTGTGTCTTCTTTTCTTTTGTTAGGTTTTCTAATGATTTACTGATTTTATTAATTCTTTCAAAGAAGCAGCTCTTATCCTGTCAATTCTTTCTATAGTTTTTCTGTTTTCTAACTTGTTTATTTCTGCTTTAATCTTTACTATTGTCTCTTTCTTCTGTTGACTGTAGGTTTACTTTGCTGTTCTGTTTCTAGTTGTTGAAGATACTGTTTTAATGTGTTGATTTTGGTTCTTTCTTCTTTTTGGATTGCATTTATTGCAGTACACTGTCCTCTCAGCACTGCTTTTGCAATGTCTCAAAGATTATGGTGTGTTGTGTTTTCATTCTCATTTGTTTCTAGGAATTTTGTGAATTCATGTTTTATTTCTTCTTTTACCCAATGCTTTTCAGCAGGGTGGTATTCAGTTTCTATGTATTTGACTTCATTTCTTTGGTCTTCCTATTGTTAATTTCTGATTTTATGGCACTGTGGTCTGAGAAGATTCTTTATTGTATTCTGATATTTGTAAATTTGTGCAAGCTTGTTTTGTGGCTTACCACATAGTCTGTTCTGGAGAATGGTCCATATGCACTGGAAAAGAATGGGTCTTATGCTGTTGTTGGGTTGAATGCTCTATACACATCTGTGAGGTCCAGTTGGCTGATTGTGCTGTTTATTTCTTCTGTGTCTTAGTTGAGTTTCTTTCTGGTTGTCTTATCCTTTTAAGAAAGTGGTGTATTAAAACCTCCCACTATTATTGGTAGATTTGTCTATTTGTTTCTTGAAATTTATTAGAGTTTGCTTTATATATTTTGGAGGTCTTTCATTGGGAGCATAAATATTTATTATGGTTATGTCATCTTGTTAAATTGTCCCTTTAACCATGAGATAATGTCCATCTTTATCTATTATGTTGGGTTTTGCCTTAAAGTTTATTTTATCAGAGATTAGTATTACCACTTCTGTTTGTTTTTGGTTGCAATTATCCTGATGTACCTTTTTTCCATCCTTTGAATTTTAGTCCGTTTTTGTCTTTGTGTGTAAGGTGTGTGTCTTGCAGACAACTTGTTGAACGATCTTGTTTTCTTATCCATTATGCCATCCATCTCTTAATTGGTGCATTTAATTCATTTACATTCAGTGTAATTACCGATGTTGTTGTTGTGAAGTGCTGTTGATTTGGTTCTGACCCATGGCGACCCTCTGTAGGGTTTCCAAGGAGCAGCTGGTGAGCTTGAACTGCCGATCTTACAGTTCAATAGTCTTTGCAGTATGACGCATTAACCTGCAGCGCCACACCAAGCTTGCAGCTTCACTGCTGTTTTCCCTCACTTCCCCTTATCAGTGATGAACGTGGTCACCAATCAGAATGCGTATTCCCATTGAGTCTTAGTCTTGGAAGGGGGTTTGCACTGAGGGGACCCGACCACTTGCCTTTATGTCTCCTGGGGAAGCAACTTGCATGTTCTTGTAGTAATAATCAGTCTGTCTATATTGTTTTGTATTTTTCCTGTAAGTCTTTCTTTCAAGAAATATCTTCTATTCTAGCCACTCCAGGCTGGTCTGCTCATCCTTTCAAGTGGAAATTTTCAATTCATTCATATAGTTTCGTTCTGTTCTCAACTTTTCCCTTTGTCTATTGAATTTTGGGTGGTGCTGCCACATATGTCAATTTCTGATTGTTTTCTGTTCTTGGTGGTTCTCAGTCCACAGAAATCCCTTTGGGATGTTTTGCAGCTCATTGTTGGCTTTGGAAAAATCCTTTTGCTTCTGTTTATCCTGGAATATTGTGATCACACTGTTGTATTTGATTGAGAGCTTTGCTGGGTAGGCAATTCTTGGTTGACAGTTTTTTTCTTTAAGGGTTTTATAAATGACTCCCCATTTCTTTCTTGCCTGCATAGTCTCTGCAGAGAGATCCAAACTTAATCTGATTTGCTTGCCTTTGTATGTAATATTTCTCTTTTCCCTAGCTTCTTTCAGGATTCTCTCATCTTATATTTTGTACAGCTTGATTATTATGTGTCTTGGTGATTTTCTTTTGGGGTCCATCCTTCCTGGAGTTCGTTTTCAGGATTTTAGGGAAATTTCTTTCCAACAGATCTTCAACTGTCTCTTCTGTGGACTTGTGTGATTCTTCCTGTTCCAGAATGCCAATAATTCTTGTTATTCCTCTTCATGTTGTGTGACATGAATCTTAGACTTTCTTCAGATTTTTTTTATCCTTTTTTCTGCTTGCATCTCTATCTTAGTAGTATTAAGAGATTTGTCTTTGAGCTCACTAGTTCTGGCTTCCAGCTCTTCAATTCTACTCCTTTACCCTTTCAGTGTATTGTCCATTTTGGATATTCTATTATTAATCTTTTGGACCTCTTTTTGTAGGTTTTGAATTGTCTCCAATGCTGTTTCTATTATATGTGATTGCTCATATAGCGCTTTCCTGACTTCTTACTTCTTTTTTTCAAACCCTGTCTACATGGTTTTGGTATGTTTTATTATCATTTTTTCAGGATATTCCAAAGGCTACCCTCCTTCTAATATGAAAGCTAGGTCTACCTCCAGTTCATTTGTCTCTGTCACTGTATCTTGTTTCTGGACATGTTCTGATACGGTTTTTTGTTTCTTTGTCTTGGGCGTCTTCAGTACTTAGCTGTGACCTTAATAATTAGAAGGATATATGTTGATATTTTATTATGCTTTCTGATTGCCTCCAGGTTATGTGATCGGCAGATGGGCTTCCCTTATCGCTCTTTTAATTACTTAACTCAGAGTATCTTGCAGGTGTTGGCTGCCTATCTTTTGTATGTTGTTGTTGTTGTTAAGTGCCGTCGAGTCAGTTCCGACCCATAGCGACCCTGTACAGGGTTTCCGAGGGTGTAAATCCTTACGGGAGTAGAAAGCCTCATCTTTCTCCCGCAGAGCGGCTGGTAGTTTCGAACCGCTGACCTTAAGGTTCGCAGCCCGATTCGTAACCACTACGCTACCAGAGCTCCTTTGTATGGAAGCTGGTATTGGTTAATGCCTAGTTGGTGGGATTTTATAGGGTGTGATTGTAGATTGGCTTATAAGACCACAATTGCTGTCTCTTTTTTGGTAATGTAGGGAGAGTAAGAACCTCCTAAAGGTAAAGAGAGGACCAAAAAACAAAACAGCAACAACAAAAAATTTACAGATTTGTTACTGAAGTCTCTAATCACAGAAAAGAGAAAAGACAAATAAAAAAACATTCTGTAAAAATTATGAGTATGACTTTAATGTCCCTTTCTCGGCTTCTTTCCTTCAAGGTGGCCTGAGAAATTTCAAGATGCTACTGTTGGTCATTATGATGTAACTCAGGATTACATTACATTTGCTTAATTTCATTAAGCACATATTTGACATACGGCCTCTTTAAAGTGTAAGGAACAAATGTGTCAGTTTAAGCTGTAAGGTGTGCCTGACCCAAGCTATGGTATGCTCATTCACTTCATATGCATATGAAAGATGAACAATGAATAAGGAAGAGGACTTAAGAATGAAAGCATTTGAATTATGTTGGCATAGAATATTGAAGATATTATGAACTCCCAGAAGAACAAACTTGTTTTGGAAGAAGTACAACCACAATATGCCTTAGAAGTGAAAATGGTGAAGTTTTGTCTCTTGTTCTTTGGACATGTTGTCAACAGGATTCACTCCCTAGAGATGAACATCATGTTTGGCTAAGTGAAGGGTCAGCAAAAAGGACGAAGACCCCCATTGAAATGGCTTGAAACTATGGCAGCAAAAATGGGCTTAGACATTATAATAACTGTGATGATGGGTCAGAACTGGGCAGTGTTTTGTGTTGTGCGTTGGGTGTCTATGAGTTGGCGCCAACTTGAAGGTGCCTAACCACAACAACAACAGCAACAGCAACAACAACAACAACTTGATTATATTTCAGGAGCACAAGTAATTTAACTTGATGTGGTGGTGGTGTGCCATCAAGTCTGTTTCGACTCATAGCGACCCTGCATAAGGTTTCTGAGGCTGCAAATCTTTACATAGTCCAAAAGCCTTATCTTTTTCCTTTGGAATGGTTGAATGGCTGGGTGTTTCAAACTGCAGACCTTGAGGTTAGCAGCTGGAATTGTAACCACTACGCTTAAAAAGTAAAATAGGAAAAGAAAAAAAAAAAAAAAGTTCAATAATGATTTGTGTATGTGTCAAGCAATTTATTGGTTTCTTACTTATTAAACTATAAAAGATTTAAAAATAAAAATTCTGTTTACTGTAGTCATAAAGTGCTCCTGGTGACTTTATGCACATCAGAACAAAGCACTGCCTTGTCCTATGCCAACCTCTTAATCATTGCTATGCCTGAACCCATATTGCCTTTGTGACAGTCCATCTCATTTGGGGTCTTCTTCTTTTTAGTTGACCCTCCACTTTACCATGTATAATGTCCTTCTCAAGGGACTGGACCCTCTTGATAATATGTCTGAAGTTTGAGACATGTTTGGCTTCAAATGAACATTTGGCCATACTTCTTCCAACACAGATTTGTTTGCTCTTTGGGCAGCCCATGGTACTTTTAATATTCTCAGCAAACACCATAAATCAAATGCTTCAATTCTTCTATGGCCTTCCTTATTCTTTGTTCGACATCACATGCATGTGAGGTTAGTGAAAATACCATGGCTTGTGTGAGGCGCACTTTAGTCTTCAAACTGACATCTTTGCTCTTGAATACTTCAAAGAAGTCTTGTGCAGCAGATTTGCTCAGTGCAATATATTGTTTGATTTCTTAACTGCTGCTTTCATGAGTGTTAATGGTTGATGCAAGTCAAATCAATGTCCTTGACAACTTCAATCTTTTCTCCACTTATCTTGATGTTATTATTGGTCCTTCCTGTAGTGAAGATTTTTGGTTTCTTTACATTAAGGTGTGACCCATACAGAATATTGTGGTCTTTGATCTTCATCAGCATGTTAAGTTCTCTTCACTCTCAGCAAGCAAGATTGCATCATCCAGATATTACAGGTTGTTAGACTTCCTCCAGTCCTTATGCCACGTTCTTCTTATATAATTCAGCTTCTCTTATTATTTGTTCATCCTACAGAATGAATAAGTATGGTGAAAGAATATGAACTTGGTGCACACGTTTTCCAATTTTAAACCTTTCAATGTTCCCTTGTTCTGTTTGAGCAACTGTCTCTTTGTCAGTGTACGATTCCTCATGATCACATTTAAGTGCTCTGGAGTACTCGAAATGTTTTCTATAACTTGTCATGCTCCCCACAATCGAAAGCCTTTGTGTAGTCAATAAAACACAGGTAAACATCTTTCTGGTATTCTCTCCTTTCAGTCACGATCCATCTTACTTCAGTAATGATGTCCTTTGTTCCATGTCCTTCCTCATCTGAATCTGAGTTGAGCCTCTTGTAGTTCTCTGTCAATGTACTGTTGCAGCCATTTTTGAAATATCTTTAGCAAAATTTTACTTGCATGCAATATTAATGATATTGTCCAAAGACTTTTGCATTCTGCTACATGATCCCTTACAATCTACCCAAATTGACACACATTTTTTGGTTGTTGTTTTTTTGGGATTGTGGGGAGGCAAAAAAAATTCCATAACAAATCATATTACATTTGATGTTTTCTGAAGTTTACAATTTTTAAGTTATTTGCTAAGCTAAAAACGATTATGATAAGCCTTTCTTTATTAAGCAAGTAACTTGTGGGAGTTATGATAATGTGAAAATTTATTTTTAATAGTCTTATTGTTAGTTGCTATTGAGTAGGCTTCAACTCATGGTGACGTTATATATAACAGAAGCAAATACTGTTTGGTACCAGAACTATGTTAGAAAATATTTGATTATGATGCATGCAGTTTTCATTGACTAGTTTTTTTGAAAATGAGAAGTGTAGAAGCTCTGCTGAAACCTTTCCACCTTGGGCAACCTTACTGGTAGTTCTAAATATTGGTGGCATAGCTTCCAGAATCACAGCAAAGCACACACTACCACAGATTACCAATGTTAGTTATTCCATGCACTCAAACAATGGAACAGACACTTAAGAACTCATACTTTTTCGTATTTTCTGTCTTACTGGCTTCAAAGAATATAACTGTCATGTTTTGTTTTGTTTTTATATTTAAGAAAATTTATCTGGCTTATTCTTTCAGAAAGTATCTGTGAAAAAAATAAATCCAAACAAAATTGTTTGATGCCAACTACAATTTGTAAAATCTTAGCATCCTATGTTATAGAATAGAGGTGATTATTAATCCAGGAATTGCCATGGGATCTGCTGCTATGTGTCACTGCCTTCCTTTGGCCTGTGTGCTGGAGGGGCTTGCTTCCTAAGTGTTCTGATTATAGACAAGAAAAACCAAGCTGTTATGAATTTTTCATATTCTTATTTTTAAAAAAATTCCTTAAACTATTAAAGTATTTTTCAAATAAGATTAATTTAAGAGAAAAATTTTATCTGAATACATTTTTGATTTCTATAACTTAGGTTCCTTTGAAATGTTTTTAGCATTTTAGATACAATTTCACATATAATTATAATTGTACACATTTTAATGTTTTATCTATAAGTTCAAGCAGAACATAATAAAGATTTATTGTAATCAAAGATTTATAAGTAGTGCATTTTACTACTTATGATCAAATTCATCACTCATTGGATTTATGCTATACCATGCATTAGGCTGCTAATCTCAAAGTTGTCAGTTTAAACCCACCAGACACTCTGAGGGAAAAAAATGAAGCTGTCTGCTTCTACTGTGACTGATAGTCTGAAAAACCATGGGGAACAGTTCTGCTCTATCCTTTGGGGTCTCAATATGTCAGAATCTACATGGTGGCAGTGGGTGTAATAGGTTTGCTTAAGAATGAGGGGCAAAGGCCCATCCTAAACATATATTTCCTAAGATATGACCATGTAATGACACAGTATTTAGTTTTATAACATGCTTACTAGTAATTTTAATTTAATAATTTACTATGAATATTTCAGGTAGCTATAGAAACAGCTTGTTCAGGTAGAAGAAGAAACAGCTGGAAATGTCTACTACTAACTGGAACATGGAAATTTTGAAGTATGCATATTGGAGATTGGAGGTGTCAAAATGAAACCGAACACATAAGGAGCAATAATCAAGGCATTGTAGTTAAGTGCCGTCAAGTTGGTTCTGACTCATAGCCACCCTATATAGCATTTCCAAGGAACAGATTGTGGGTTTGAACAGCCAGTCTTGCGGTTAGCAGTTCAGTGTTTATACTACAGTGTCACAACAGGACTGCTAGGTATTTGTGAGCTGAAATGACTGATGTTGGACAATCATAGGGTTAACTATGACAGAAAGACAAATTGTAGATTAATGACAAATATTCATCATCAAAAAGAACATTTCAAGAGCTATCTTGAAGTACAATGCTGTCTGTGATAGGATAATATACATATGCCAACAAGGAAAACCAGTTGATACTACTAATTTTCATATTTATGCACCAACTACTAAAGCTTCTTCTTCTTCTTTTTAGGTGCCATCGAGTTGCTACTAACTCTTTGCTACCCTATACACAACAGAACAAAACACTACCCAATCCTGGGCCAACCTCACAGAAATTGCCACATTTGAATCCATTGCTGCTGCCACTGTGCCAGTCTATCTCCCTGGGTTGTTACTCTTTTTTCCGATGCTCCACTTTACCAAACATGATGTCCTTTTCTAGTGGCTGTGTGCTCCTGATAATATGTCCAAAGTATGAGAGGCAAAGTCTGGCAATCCTGACTTCCAAGGAGCACTCTGGCTGTCTTTCTTGCAACACAGATTTACTTGTTCCTTTGTAAATCCATGATACTTTCAGTATTCTCCTCCAACACCATAACTCAAATGCATCGGTTCTTCACTGTTCAACTTTGGCATGCAGATGAGGTTATTAAAAATAACCTGGCTTGGGTCAGGTGCACCTTAGTTCTCAAACTGACCTCTTTGTTCTTCAACACATATTTTGTTTTTGCTTTTTTATGAAGTCAAATTTATTAATTTTTTTCTTTTTTAAGTTTTTGTTGTGAATTGAATGATAGTTTGCAGGGCAGATCATCACTTTTACATTAAGCAGATCATATACTTTAGTTCATTACAATGATTATAATACCCTCCCCGTACTATTAGTTTACAGTATTTCTCTCTATTTTTATTAGCTCTTTTTTTTTTTTTTTTTTTTTTAACACAGGCATATGTAATAATTTAAACCACCAAAGGGTGCATTCTGCAAGCCTGCATCCCAGCATCCCAGCCTCTACCCCTCTTTCCATAAATCTAAAGTCTTCAGCTGCTGCCTCTCTCCATGTTCCCATGTATGCTGCCACTGTTTCTCTGGATAAGGTCCCGCATTCCACTTGTGCTCTTCTCACCTTGATGATCCCAGGGCCCTCTGTTTCTGGACTGTAAGATTAATTACTCCCCCATTTTTGTTACAAAACGTCTACCTTTACAATTGCAGCAGTCTCAGTTAGTCATTATAACAATTACTCACTATTGAATAGTAAGAATCTTGTCCCCATCTCTTTTCACCAGACCCATTTAGACAAGATGAAAACTATTCACTGGGGACTCTATCTTCCCCCTCACACTCTTAAACTAAACTCTCATTTGTAAACCTTGTAAACCAGTCAGTTTGTGCCCTCATCGCCCCCCTATGCTGTATACAGAGCAGATAACATTGATACTTGATGTGAAGACCCATTCCCTCTCTGTTGGAATTTTAACACATTACCTCCATGACTATAGGTCAAGTTCATTAAAATGTAGCAATTTACTCTCTTTTCCTTTATAAAATACTTTTTGTTATTGTTGTTTTCATCTTCCTCTATTTGAGTTCTGACCACCAAGCCATCGAGGCTAGGTCAAATGGGTACCATCTACAAGTTTGGGTGTTAGTGTATGTCTCCCCTCACTTCATATAAGCTGAATGCTTCACTCTCAGCTCTAACCCTCTGTAGCTATGTCCTTGTCCATGGGCTCAGGTGTCTCTAGGTCTCACCATACTTTGGACCACCAACCCTTTCTCTTCTCTCTCTCATCTCCAGGTCAAGGGGAGTCCATGGAACATAGCTGAACTCAGCCCATTTCTCCATTGCTGCTTTTTTTCCTCTTCCACTCACCAGTAGACCATTGTGGTCATCAGCAAGCTTTCATTCCTGCTCATATGGTTCCTTTGAGTATAAGTCTTAGTGGGGGATTTGGCCTGAAGGGACTTGATTGCTTGCCTTGATGGCTTCCTAGTGAACAACTTGCTTATTCTTGTAGTAGCCAGTCAAACTGCCATTTTTGTTTTGTTTTGTTTTTATGCTAAACTTTCTTTGAAGGTATATCTTCTGCTGCTCTAGCTGTTCTAGACTGGTCTGCATGTCCTTTTTAGTGGGAATGTCCTACCTCAGAAGGTTCTGAATGGAGTTCAGGATTCCACCTACAGTCCTATACACTGCAAAGGCTCCGCAAGAGGCCTATTTCACTGGGCAAGTTCTAGAACCTCTTTTAGGTATTCCAATCAGTTATAGGCTGAAGATGGGCTTATAAGCCTTCTTTAATTATGTTTGCCAACATTCCTTTCCATCCCACTCAAGTGTCTATTTTACAACAGTAGGCAAGATAAACCAATATTCAGAAGACAGTGAAGTATCTTAGTATTATTTCTGCTCTTCAGACAATACCTTGATTCCTGTATCACAGAACCCTGTTGTTCCAAGTTTGAGCATGCATCACTATTTCCCTCTGTCCCATTTAGCCCATGCAAAACTGTCTCAATGTTCCCCTATCTACCTTGTTCTTCCACCCGCTCCCCCTTCTTGTGTATTGCCCTCCCTAACACCTGAACAATGATATGTCTGTCCCTTACCCTGTGCTTTACTATCTCCTCCCCGCACCTTCCCCAAATACCTTCACCACACTCACAACAGTAACCAACAAAGATTTTTCCCCTCTTCTTTAATGGGTATTTTTTCTTAAGCTTTTACAGTAATGGTCTTATGCAATATTTGTCCTTTTGTGACTGACTAATTTCACTGAGCATAATGTCCTCAAGGTTCATCCATGCTATTTGGTGGCTTGAAGCTTCCTTGTTATTCTTCAAGGTAGCATAATAGTCCATTGTGTGTATATACCAAAGTTTGTTTATCCACTCTTCCATTGATGGGCACTTAGACTGTCTCCATCTTTTTGCTATTGTGAATACTGCTGCTATGAACATTGGTGTGCATATATCTACTCATGTTATGGCTTATATTTCTTGTGGATATATACCAAATAGAGGAATTGTTGGATCATATGGTATTTCTGTTTACAACTTTCTGAGGAAGCACCATACTGTTTTCCATAATGGTTGTACCATTTTGCATTCCCACCAGCAATGTAGGTTTACTTTGCTGGCCTGTTTCTCGTTGTTGGAGATGTTGTTTTAATGTGTTCATTTGATTCTTTCTTCTTTTTGGATGTGTGCATTTATTGCAAAAAATTGTTCTCTCAGCACTGTTTTTGTTGTGTACCAAAGATATTGGTATGTTGTGTTTTCATACTCATTTGTTTTTAGGAACTTTGTGAATTCATGTTTTATTTCTTCTACCCAGTCGCTTTTCAGCAGGGTGTTATTCAGTTTCCATGTATTTGACTTGATTTCCTTGGTCTTCCTATTGTTAATTTCTAATTTGATAGCATTGTGATTTGAGAAGATGCTTTGTAGTATTCTGATGTTTGTAAATTTATAGAGATTGTTTTGTGGCCTAACACGTGGTCTATTCTGGAGAATGTTCCATGCGCTCTGGAAAAGAATGTGTACTGTGCTGTTGTTGGGTTGAATGCCCTGTACACCTCTATAAGGTCCGGTTGGCTGATTGTGTGCCTTAGTTCCTCTGTGTCATTATCCAGTTTCTTTTTTGTTGTTTTATCCTTTTTCGAAAGTGGTGTCTTAAAACCATGCACTATTATTGTAGATTTGTCTATTTCTTTTCTTTCTTGAAATCTATTAGCATTTGCTTTATATATTTTGGAGCTCTTTCATTGGAAGCATAGATATTTATTATGGCTATGCCATCTTTTTCAGTTGTTGACACAGGATCCGTCATTGTTTAATTCTGTTGTGCATAGGGTCAGTATGAGTTGGAGTCTAAGAACAACAACAACACATTTTTTAGACTGCATTTTCCGAGCTAAACTCTATTGCAGAATAGTAATCTTCCTAAATTCCCTCCTAAGACTTGAGAAACAAAGATGAGAAAAGAGAAGAAATAAACTGCATTGACCAAATAACTACAACAGGAATTGTATATAATGCTGAAACATTTTCTTATTGATTTTGACACTGGAACTACATTTGTAGACAAACAAACTTAAGCCATTGAAATAGCATATAAAGATAGATAAAATGTCCTATATAAATAAGTGTCATTCTCAGGATAGTTTTGTGAGGCTTTAAATATTACATGATATACCATGATCACTAATTTTGGAGTGCATGTTTAGCTCAGATAATTCCTGCTTTCTCTCTACCCTAAATTTGGAAATGTTTTTCAGGTGCCTCTCCTGGACGCTGTGATTTTGAATTTGATCTTTGCTCCTGGGAGCAGGATCAGGACGATGACTTTGACTGGAATCTGAAAGCTAGTAGCATTTCCACGGCAGGCACAGAGCCAGCCGCTGATCACACCTTACGAAATTCATCTGGTCATTACATCTTTATAAAGAGCTTGTTCCCGCAGCAGCCCATGAGAGAAGCAAGAATTTCAAGTCCAGTCATAAGTAAGAGAAGCAAAGACTGCAAGGTATGGAAAACACAGAAATACTGTGAGCAACTGCTGATTGATAAATTCAAGTACTATGAAAATAATAAGACTATGCCCAGATCAAAGATGAGCTTGACTTTATTTAACTTGGGCTATGTGAGAAAGGGAGCCAAAGGATGAAAGATAGAATTGTTGTAAGAATTTATGCTGTTGTTAGAAACTACAATTAACGCAAAAGAAGTAAATACCGGTTACTGTTCTTCAGTTTACTATTTATTACTTGTATGAAATTTTCACTATTAGAAAAAAAAAAGCTTAAACAAAAATTAGCAGTATATGTTTAAATATCTCCAAAAGTTATATTGTTGTTGTTAAGTGCCATTAAATTGATTCCTTCCCATAGTGACCCTGTATATGGTTTCCATGGTAGGTTTGAACCATTGATCTTGCAGTTCAAACTTACCTTGTGATCCAGTGCATTGTCTTGCAATGCCACACCAGGACTCCTTATTTATTGAGATAATTAAAACCAGCCAAATCAACACTGCCATCAAATCGTTTCCAAATCAGTTATCCTAAAAGCGTTTTGAGACTGTTAATCTTTACCGGAGTATACAACCTCATCTTTCTCCTGCAGAGTGGCTGGTGGATTTGAACTGCTAATCTTGTGATTAGCAGCCCAATGCCTAACAAAAAGAGCCTGTGTAGTTTCTGAGACTTTTAAATGTTCATGGGAGCAGAAAACTTCCTATTTCTCCTAAGGAGCAGTTGTCGGGCTCGAACCTCAGACCTTGTGGTTCAGAATCTAATGCTTATTGTATGGAGCTACTGCACTCCAACAAATGAAGTAATTAGAGAATAATTTACAAGAACTTCTTTATAATAGTTTAATATGCAAATATAGGTACGATTTATTAATTTGCACTGTGAAAAATATAAACAGTTAAGATCCTGAAACATGCATCCTCACCCATATTTTTCCTGATAGATGAACTCTGAAAAGAAAACTAATTACATTCAGAAAGATACTAGGTGATCACATATTCAGGCTGAAACACAATAACATGATCCAAAACTTTACTGCTTTTGAATTGTAATACTCTGGTATACCTACTTCTGTAGTAGCTAGCGCTTTACCCCTGGGTGGAAGATATTTTGAATCTTTGTTCAAGGTTTTCCAATTGTACTTAAACTCATTAAAGATAATTGTTCCTCTTTGGTTTTCTGTGTTTATACTGACCAGCTTTGTACATCCTACCCAATGGCACAACTCTTCTTGTTGCTGTTGAGTCGGTTCTGAGGCATAGCAACCCTAAATTGAGGGTTCTAAGTCTGTAAATCTTTATGGGAGCAGAAAGTCTCATGTTTCTCTCTCGGAGCTACTGGTGGGTTTGAACTGCTGACCTTCTGTTTAGCAGTCCAGTGTATGTCCTACATTCCAACAAGATATTTCCTATCTCATAGTTTAACTCTCACAGGGCACTCTCACCTTGCTCACCTATTCAGGCAATTTGATAGACAGTGAACATTTTCTGCAAGGGAATGACATGATCAGAACAGAGTTTTAAAGAGAAACCTGGGTCAGCAGTCTAAGCAGACAGGCAAAGGAGAAAAAAAGTTCACATCTCTTTATTTGATCAAACTGCTAGCCAAGCAGATTAGAGAAATACTATAGGCACAGAGCCACTATGAGGAGACAGTGTGCACCTTGCAATGAAGAGTTTGTAAAGGTCTTTCATGATGACAGTCAGAGATTAAAGTAAAATGTGACCTGCAAAAACTGAATCGGTGAATGGTTACCCAAGAGTGCTGGTTCTTAAATGTATGGGAGCCTGGTGGGTAAACTAGAAATAGATTAAAACAGCTTATTCTGCTCCTGAATTCATACTATAGGCTGACAGAATGGAGACTAGTATGGAGACATCCCTACCCGACAGAGATATAGCTGACTGATTTTAAAAATAAAAGCACTTACTATGAAATAGAAAAATGGGGTCCTTAAAAATTATTACACAGAAAAGCATGACTGAAGTTTGGACACTCTGCACTAAATTGGGAATTATTAATCATGAGGGCTTGTTGCTCTTTACTTCCTTTGTATTTAAGGGAGAGATATTTGCTCCTGTAAATATTTACTGTCTTGAAAACCCTGAATTAGGCTGATATGAGTGGGAACCGAATCCCCAGTATGTATAAATAACAACAACAATGACTTTTATTGCATATCAACAAAGAGTGACACTTAGTACCATACAATTTCCTGTACTTTTTGATTAGTGCACTCAGTAACAGTTATACTTGAACATAAACAAAACAGGAGCAGCACAACTTTTTTTTTTTTTTTTCTTCAATATTTACTTAGATGCCAGTCAAACTGAAAACATGATATTTAAATATTAAATATTTAAATCAGGTTTTCAAGACCAGCTATTCAAATTGCCCTAGCTTTTGCTCATCTACCAAATATACTTGCCTAGAATAATTTCCCCCTAAATATGCATCACAGGGCTTCACCCATCACCTCCTTTAAGGCCCACTCTCATATGTTACCAAGACTGTGAAAACTCTCCTGAGTACATCTCTTTGAAAATGAACCTCACAGCATTCCATATTCCCTTTCCCAGCTTCCTACATCTTCACAAAGGGCTACCGCAACAAAGCATCACAAAGTGGGTAACTCTAAAGAACAAAAATTTCGTTTTTCACAGATTTTGTTGTTGTTAAGTGCTGTCAAGTTGTTCTGCTCATAGTGGCCCTGTATAGAGTTTTGTGGGAGCAGGAAGCCTCATCTTTCTCGTGCGGAGCAGCTGATGGGCTCAAACAGCCAAACTTGTGTTTCACAGTAGTGCTTGTCCTATGGAGCCACTATGCTCCATCATAGCTGTGGAGTAATCGAAATTCAGGATGTGAGCAGGATGATGCTCTCTCTCCCTCTCTGCTGGAGCTAGGAGATGACTTTCCCTGGTTTGTTTCCAATTCTCACTTATAGACAGACCCTCACATGCTATGTTCCCTGTGCGTTACCCTGTGTTCTTGTTGGTTCTCCTCTTATATAAAGGGACATCAGAAGGGGTTTAGAATTAGAATCCAGCCTGCTTGGATGACTTGATTTTTTTCTTTTTTGATATGCTTAAAATAAAGACTACATATTTCCCCAAACAAGGTCACATTCACAGGTATAGTAATTTTTTTCAAGGGAACACAATTCAATCCACACCATACCGTTGGACTCATTACATACTTCAGTTATTTCTTTTTAATGTTTTCTTTTCTCCACAAGAATGTAAACTCCATGAATGTTTGTCTGTTTTGTTTCCTACCACAGCATCACTGCAAGCAGTAGTGTGGACATATACTAGGTGTTTAAGAAAGATATCCTGAATGAATGACTAAATAAACTTAACAACAAGCCCATTGCCATAAAGTCCATCCTGACTCATAGTGAATATATAGTACTTTCAAATTTTGCATGTAGTCTCAGCTATTGTAAACATACTGTATTGGCATACTTTCCATTACCACTCTTGAATGGTTACTTGTGTTTTCTTTCCTTTTCTTCCCTGAGTCCTTCTAGGAAGATTGACAGTGGACTCTTTCCTGCTTTGATGAATCAATTTCTTTCCATACACCTGTGTCCTTTATCCTGTATTAATGGTATGCTTCTCTTTCCTTAATCTACCCACAAAACATCTAAAATCACAAATAGGCACATGGAATCAGAGAATTGAAATGTGATCATCCTGTTGCATTCCTTCCAAGTTTGGGTGACCCCAAAACTTAAAAGTGCTCCCTAAAAGTATCCAGAAAGTCACCTTACTGAACACGAAGATTATAACTGTAAGCTACCATCATAAATACTATATTCTGTGATGTATATAAAGAAGCTCTGGTAGCATAGTGGTTACAAGTCAGGCTACTAACTTCAAGGTTAAACAGTTCAAAACTACCAGCGGTTCTGCATGAAAAAGATGAGGGTTTCTGCTCCTATAAAGATTTACAGCCTCAGAAACCCTGTGCAGGGTCACTGTGAGTCAGAACTGACTCCACGGCACACCACCACCACCATAATGTATATAAGGAGCTCTGGTAGTATAGTAATTATGAGTTGAGCTGCTAACCTCAAGGTCAGAATTAGAAATTACCAGTGGTTCCATGGGAGAAAGATGAGGCTTTCTACTCCCATAAAAAGTTACAGCCTCAGAAACCCTATGCAGAGTTACTATGAGTTAGACCCAACACCATGGCATGTCACCACCACTATACTGTATATATGATATAATTATATTTTCAGCATATTCATATATTTTACTAAAATATATTTATATTACATCTTTGTATACTTAAGTATGGAGTTCTGGTGTGGCTCTGTGGGTTAATGTGCCAGACTGCAAAGCCATTTGAACTGCAAGGTTGGCAGTTCAAGCTCACACCAGCTGCTCCTTGGAAACCCTATAGAGGGTCACTATGGGTCAAAACCGACTTGATGGCACTTCACAACAACAACAACAACATACATGTATATTTAAATACAATAGATAAATATTTATTAACCGTATGAAATTATTTTCTCATGTAGCTCATTAACCAGCCTCTGAGGATAATTAATTGTATGGTGAGAGAGTAATATGAGAGCTATGTGAAAACTGTGAGAGAGTGGAGACATACTACTGATTTCTTCCTCAAAGCAATTTTTTCTCAATTAGTGTTAGAATTGCTGAAGTGAAAAGTGGGAGAAAATGGAAATCTATTTGATTTGAAGTAAAGGGATGTAAGATAAGCTGCTTCTAACATTTTTATTTGGGTCCTGGAATTTCTCTGTGCATATATTCAGCCCTGTCCTAGTTTCACTATTTTGAATTAGAAAACAACAAAAGAAAGAAAGAAAAAAGAAATGAGAGCAATCAAATCAAATGACCATCACTATGTGCTTGTACATTCTGTTTCATCTAGACATTTTGAGGAAAGCTTTTAACAACTAAAATGATAGTGAAGGCATTTAGAAATGCTGCTTTCAGTTAACTGAATGGCAAAATTAAGCTAAAACTTTTTAAGAAATAAACGCAATGACATCAAGTCAATTCCTACTCATAATGACCCTTTCGGTTAGAGTCCAACTGCTCCATACTGTTTTGGTGGCTATCAGTGTTTACAGAAGCAGATTGCCTCCCACAGAGAGCCTGGTAGATTTGAACTGCCAATCTTTCGGTTAGTGCGCCAACATTTAAATATATAGTGATGTCTAATGTTTTTCACAGTTTACATAGTTGGCACTAATATTTTGTACATTATAGAATATTAGAAATAATATGAATGATAACAGAATTCTTTTATGGTAAAATTTTAAATGCATATTTTGTGTGGGATCATTTATATGTGTCATAATTTTTTTTACATCTTCAGACACATGACATGCAATGTATATTCTTCAGTTATTTTACAAAATTTTTGAGAAGTCAAGTATATTTCATTTATACAGAGAATAATTTGGCTGGAAAACACATTATTTTTTGTTTATAAATCTTAAAAACAAAATTATTTTGAAACCACAATTTTCCTTTTACAAAAAGTCACTCAAGTGAGAATTTAATAATCAAATGATTGAAAATATTAAATTGGATTTAAAAGTTGATAAAATTGTTTTAATCAAATACATTTTCTCCCCTTTTTTCTGTCTTCTATATTATTTGATACTTTCTCAAGAATAAAATCTAAATATACCAGATTTTCTGTATGTTGTTGTTGTTGTTGTTGTTAAGTGCCATTGAGTGGGTTCCGACCCATAGCGACCCTGTACAGGGTTTCCGAGGGTGTAAATCTTTACGGGAGTAGAAAGCCTCATCTTTCTCCCGCGGAGCGGTTGAGTCTGTATCAAAATGTTATCTGCATACATCTGTAGAAAGTCCTGGTGTCGTGTTGTAGGATGAACACTGGATTGCTAACCTCAAAGTCAGCAGTTCCAACACACCAAGTGATCCTCAGAAACACTACACAGGGTCGCTATGAGTCCGAACCAATACAATAGCACTCAACAACAACAACATACATCTATATATACTATGAGAGTTGCAAATTAGTTCTAATCATAGAAAGCAAATTAAATATTAAACATGAAAGATATAAATTTCCCATTTTACTTTCCTCTTTAGACATTTCCTCTCAAAATGTTCAAGATTTTTTTCACATGTAGTTATCTAAAGATTTCATTCATTGCTATTTTCTCTGGTCCCATGGCTATATTCACCACTCTTTTGAACATCTGGGTGAGAATAATTAAGTACGTATGGAAGAAATGTCAAACACATTAATTAATTAATGATGAATGGTTTATTTTATGAATATTTTGGATATGCATTGAATACAAAGAAGTAATGAAAGGTTATATGGAGAGTGGTTTGTCTCTCTTATTAAAAATATGTTCATTAATTAAATAGAGTTATCTCCCAAAGTTCATAAAAATCTTAATTGTCACTTGACTTAGTGGAATACCTTTAAGCACAGAAAACCAAATTGGGTCATTTTTTTTTTTTTCCCTTAGGAGGGAATGGGGGTGTGGGAGGGGTACAGACAGAGACCGATGACAGAAGATTTCAAATCTCTGAAAACCCCTGAAATTTGCAATGCAAGTACTTTGTTAAAATAATTAAATATTTAGAAGAATTTTTGTCGCTCATTGCAACAAGATTAGGTTATGTTGCCATCAAGTGATCTTCAAGGAAGAGTTTATTTTCATGTTTCTGGCTTACTTTTGTTATATTTATTTGCATGTTAAATGGATGACATCATTCATTAAATGACTGTTAAAAGATATGGAAGTGTCTACTGTGGCATAAAATGTATACCTCATATTTGATGCAAAAATATGAAGCTAAACACAAATTAGAATATTTTACAGATCCTCTGTGGGCTTCAAGGAAATCAGTCAGAAGAGTGCCAGGTAATTGGCAGTCATTCCATTTGGGATGTTTCCATGCTACCCAAAAGGATGACCCAGTACCATTTTGTTTATCACATGAATTACTCATGCCATGCAAGTTTCATCAGACCTCCCAAACCATTCCCAATAGTTACAGAGCTGGTTTTGGAAGATTTTAACAGCAGAAGAAACAATTTTGGATCTTAGACTAGTAATTCACCTGTTGGTTTGTCATGCTGTCTGGCTTTTGTGTTGCTGTGATGCTGGAAGCTATACCATTGTGATTTCAGATACCAACAGAATCACCCATGGAGGACAGGTTTCATTGGAACTTCACACTAAGACAGACCTAGAAGAAGAAATAGGTGGTCTGCTTCTGAGAACTTTGCCACTGCAAACTTTATGAATAGCAACTAAACATTGTTTGATATTGTATGAGAAAAGGAGCCCATTAGATTGGAAGGTGCTCAAAATATGACTGGAGTAGAGATGCTTCTTCAAAGCAGAGTCAGTCTTAATGATCTGAATTGACAAAAGCATTGAGGACCTTCATTTGCTAATGGGGCATGACTCAAAAAGAGAAGAAACAGCTACAAACACCCATTAATAATCAAAAATTGAAATGTTCAAAGTATGAAGGAAAATTGGAAGTCATCAAGAATTAAATGGAACACAAAAAGATCAATCAATATTTTATTCGTTGTTGTTGCTGTGTTAAGTGCTATCAAGTAGATTCCCATTCATAGCAACCCTGTATAGGGTTTCAGAAGCCTCACGTGTTCTCAGAATCAGAAAGCCTCATCTTTCTCCCATGGAGCAGCTGGTGTGCTTGAACTGTGAACATTGTGGTTCACAACCCAGTGCTCATTGAAGGGAGTCACCACACTCCCATCCTATTCATTAGTGAGATAAAGTGTAAACAGTTATCAACCATTTTGAATGTGATAGTCCTATGGTTTAGTATGCTGGGAATGACAAATTGAACAAAAATGGTGTCTTAGTCATTTTCAAAAAGAAAACTTTTCAACAAATGACAAATTGAAGAGGAATGGGTTGCATTCGTAGTCAAAAAGAACATTTCAAGGTCTATCATGAAAAGTACAATACTATCTGTGACAAGATAATGTCTGTATGGCTGTAAGGAAGACCGGAGCCATGGTGTCGTAGTGGATTGTGTATTGGGATGCTAACTGCCAGGTCAGCAGTTTGAATCCAGCAGCTACTCTTTGGGAGAGAGAGGAGGCTTTCTGTTCTCGCAAAGATTTACTGCCTTGGAAACCCTACACAGTTTGGAAATGACTTGATAGTAATGTGGAAGGGTTCATTACTTGAAAATGTTACATAAATGGACTCAAGCAATAATTTTTGGAGTCCTAATGTAGCACTGTTGGATAAGCATTGCTCTGCTAACCACATGGTCAATGATTCAAACCCACCAGCTGCTCACTGAAAAACATACAGCATCGCTGTTACTGAAACTGACTCAATGGCACTTAACAACAATAAAAGGAAACCAGCTAGTATGATTATTATTCAGGTTGACACACCAACCACTGTACCAACTTCTTCAATATGAAATTGAACAGAATTGTGATCTATATGATCTGATAATTACTGGTTATTGGAATATGAAAGTTGGAAACAAAGATGAAGGATCAGTAGTTGGAAAATATGGTCTTGGTGGTAGAAAGGATGTTGGAAATCCCATGATAAAATCTTGCAAGACCAAATACCTAAATGGATTTGTAGAACTTGCTCAGTAAAATAGGCTTCTTATGGATCCTTTGTAATATATAGGACCTTTAGGTAGAATCCTGAACCCCATTCAGAACCTTCTGAGGTGGGTCATTCCTATTGGACATGACAAGCAGACCAGCCTGGAGCATCTAGAGGAACAGAAGATACTTCTTGAAAGAAAGACTATCAGGAAAAATCCACAACAAAAATGGCAATCTGATTGACTACTGCCAAAAAAAGTAAGTTGTTTGCCTGGGAGCCAACAAGGCAAACAATTAAGTCTCTTCAGGACAAACCTCCCTCTAAGACTGTAACTCAAAGGGAACACATGAGCAGGCATGTAAGCTTGCTTGTGACCACATTGGTCTCCTGGTGAGTGGAAAAGGGGAAAGCCAGCAAGGAAGTTATGGGCTGAGTTCAACCATGTTACATAGACTCCCATGGACCTGGAGAAGACAGAGAGAAGAGGAAGGTCTTGTTGGTCTAAAACATGATGAGACCTGGGGACTTTTGAACCCATGGACAAGGACATAGCCACCGAGTTCTAGAGCCAAGAGTGGAGCGTCCAGATGATATGAAGTGAGGGGAGACACACAAGAACACCTAAACTTGCAGATAGTACTCATTTAATGTAGTTTTTATGGCTTGCTGATCACATCTGAACTAAAAGAAGATAAAAAAGAATTGATAAAGGAAACAAATGTAAATTGCTACAATTTGATGAACTTGACCTACACTTACTGATGTAGTACCTCAAAATACCATCTGAGAAGGAAAAAATCTTTACATCAAGGATCAATCCTATCTCCTATATGGTGGTGTCGTGAAGTGCCGTTCAGTCAGTTCTGACCCATAATGACCCTATATAGGGTTTACAATGAGCAGTTGGTGAGCTTGAACCACCAACCTTACTGTTCAAACGGCTTTGCAGTCTGGGGCATTAACCCACAGTGCCACACCAGGACTCCATCTCCTCTGTTCACAGGGTTTATAGGGACAGACACCTTAGACATTGGCTACCTAAAACGGGGGGGACTGGGACTATAAAGGCACAAAGTGACTGGATTACAAGTTTTCAAGAGGGAATTTAGTTTCAGGTTTACAGGGGGAAGGTAGAACCCTCACTGAATAGTTTTCATCTTGTCTAGATGGGTCTGGTGAAAGGAGATGGGGATAAGATTCTTAGGATTCAGTAATTGTTATTATGACTAATTGTTATTGTCACAACTGTAAAGGTAGACTTTTTGTAACATAAAGTGGGAAATAGTTAGTTTTACAGTCCGGGAACAGAGGACTCCAGGACCATCAAGAGAGAAGAGCATGAGCGGGATGTTGGACCCTATCCAGGGAAACAGCAACACCAGAAATGGAGGCAGAGATGATAAAATGGAGAGATAGTGCAGCTGAGGACTCTAGACTAGCTGAGGATAGGGAAAGGCTGTGTGCTGTCGTCCAGGAGGCATGCATGTAGAATGTACCCTTTGGTTGTTTAAATGGTTATATATTCCTGAATATTTTTGTGTACTTAAAAAAAAAAAAAAAAAAAAAAAGGGAATAGAAGCACATACTGTTGAATGATGATGCATGGAGGGACTGTAATAATTGCAATTAAACATAATATGATCGGCTGAGTGTAAAACTGATGCTCTCCCATGTAAACTATCACTCAATTCACCATAAAAACTTTTTAAAAACAATCTTGCAAGTCCAATGATTTCTTCATTGCAAATACCTTTTTTCTCAACATCGTAAACAGCAACCATACTGTGGACCTCTGGATTCTCAGTGGTTTAGGAGTTAAGATGTTGTAAGCACTCATGAAGACATCTCATACAATGTATTTACTTCCATGATGAAAGGAAGTTCCCTGATGGTGTGCTGTGCAACATCTTTCATCTTAAAAAGATAAAAGGAAAGAAAATTGAGCAGAGCAAGATGGGCCTATTGCCATTAAGAAAAAAAAGTCAGTAGTGGAGTCCTTCTTTGGGACTTGTGGTTCCTGCCCTGTGAAGCTCCTAGCTCCAGGGGATGATGGACACCAAAAAGTTTGAAGTTTTCTAATGAATGCTACAGACAAGGACCTTTCTCTGGAGCTAGTTTTCTGAATTTGAACTTCTAGCCTCTTAAACTGTGAGAGAATACATTTCTCTGAAACCCATCTGTTTGTGGTATTTCAGGTATTTAAGACAACCACCATTACTGTTTTCCTTCATCCACCAAATCATAAGACAGAAATTTTATAAAAGTCACTGAGTCTCCATTGTTCCTAACTTGCACTACTTTTTCTGTCCAAGTTTTCCCTGACTTTCCCCTGCTGTGCAACAATCACTAAAAAATTGATAAATTTCATCCTTGAAACACTGAAATGCTAATTGCTAAAAATACTTCTATTAATTCTTACTCAGGGAAAAACTCCCAGGGCTGCTATTCTAAAGCCTGTTTCCAGCACTTCAAGTAAAAGTTGGATTAATTGCTGTTTTTCTGCATAGTGGAGCCTTGAGGATCTTGTAGAACTGAAAATGACTTTCAAGTACAAGTTTATAGTAGAATTAGCAAGATAATATCCTCCTATCTGAAAGAAAATGATTTTAGTTTAATGAGATTGAAAATGATGTTCTTTACTCCCTGATATTTCTTAATCCTTAAATATATATATATAATCCATCATTATTTGATGATGTACCTTTTCGTCACTTGCTGCTATGGTTATCTTTCAAAGATGGAGTTGTTAAAGTGAAAATCGGCATTATGTGAAAATGTAGTATGACCACATCAGGTAATCAAATGGAGGAGAATTACACCATTACATAACTGCCAGACCTCTGAGAATCATGGTCCAGCCAAGTTAACACTTAATTGTAGCCATCATAATGAGCATACCTTTCACCTTGCATGTTTGCATTCTTTACTGGAAACATGTTGTAATGTGAAATGTCAAATAGTAGATTTTTTTTATTACTGTTGTAAGTACGAAATGCTGGATAACAATAATAAGTTAATAAATCAGGGGAAGGTGTATTTCATTTATTTGACAGCCAACTTTGAGAGTTTTTAAAGGAATCCTGCATTTAGAAGTGTCAGAAAAAGTAAACTCAGCTCAATTTTCTCTGCTAAATTGGTGCTGGATCTTTACTGATACATCTTCCATACATGTGACATAATCCAAGGCTGGAATACCTTAATTCAATCTTAGCATGGTCACAGAGGAATAGCATATACAGGCCTAATTTTCCTTCTGGAATATATTCATGAGCACATGGAAATATGATATAATTGAAAATACTGTAAAATTGAGCTAATCATATATAATATTCCTATGCTTGCTTGCAGATCATTTTTCACTATCACATGTATGGAAATGGCATTGGAGCACTCACCTTGATCCAAGTATCAGTCTCAAATCAAACGAAGGTTTTAGTTAACCTGACTGGAGAACAAGGCAATTTTTGGCAGAGGAAAGAGCTACCGCTGTTTGGTGATGAAGACTTCCAACTCAAATTTGAAGGTCGAGTTGGAAAAGGTCACCATGGTGATATTGCTCTTGATGACATTGTGCTCACAAGGAATTGTCTACCAACCCATTCCATTAAAGAAGAACCAGCGGTGCCTCTTCCAACAGGTACCTTTCTATGTTTGTTCTGTGGTCTTGCAGGATGGAGATGGGAAGGAAGGAAAAAAAAAAAACAGAATTTAAATGGCATTAACAACCAGTAATTCATTACTTTCATGAAGAAAAATAAAATATTTAAACTTCTAATAAGGCATCTTTGAAGACTCTACTCTTACAAAAATGCTTTCCATTTTTTCCCGAATCTTCCATATATTTACAATTGCCTAAGTCCTGGTGTGACACTGTGGATTAATGTGCTGGTTTGCAAAATCAGTCTGAACCGAAAGGTCGGTGCTTCAAACCCACCAGCCACTCCTCAAATACCTAGGGTCAATATAGGTCAGAACCAACTTGACAGCATGTAACCACAACAAGAAGTTCTCTGTTTAGTCATGTGCCCCTAGATCACTAATGCAAGAGATGATACCATTGTTTGCATTATCACTCAGAAATCAATACTTAATACATGTTTTGTTGTTAAGTGCGTTTAAGTCATAGCAACCCTGTATAGGGTTTCCGAGGAGCAGGTGGTAAGTTTGAGCTACTGGCCTAGCAGTTCAAATGACCTTGAGGTCCAGTGCTTATCCTATACTGCCACACCAGGTAGCCACTATTCATAAAGCATAAGAAAGCCAGGAATAGTTATTAAATTTTAATTAGTCATTATTTTGTTTGTGCTATTTGCTTTATTGTTCTTAGCTTCAGCCATATTCCAGTTGGGATGATTGAGTTTATATTTTGAAATATCTTGAATGATTGAATATGACATTTTACACCCTTTTAGCCTAAAACACCTTTTGGTAATTTGTCAAAAGAACTGTATTAAAATGTGTTTATAGATGTTCAATAATATAGATAGTGACAAAGCTGTATGCAGTAAGAATAACAAGTAACACTTAAAATCCTTATATTGGAGTCATTAAAATGAATTTAATATATGTTATTAATATTTTAAAAAGGACACATTTGTCAAGTGATATTATCACAGACATTAATTTTATATCAATAGTTTATTAGTGAAAACAAGAAGTGCAATTTCTTTGTATCTAAACTATGTATCTCTTAAATAAAGAGAACAAAAGTATTTAATTAGGAATGATTTGTTTGCTCTGGCTTCTAGATAGTGAGTGGAATAAGGAACTTTACCATTTCTCATTCATTTCAGAGTTAGTGATTTAATTTGGTTAAGAGGAAATTTCTAGATAAATACTTACCAGTTGCATTTTTAAACAAACTTTTTGATTAACTTATTTCTACCACTGTACAGAATTGTTGTTAAGTGCTGTCAAGTTGATTCTGACCCACAGCGACCTTGTATAGGGTTTCCAAGGAGCAGCTGGTGATCTTGAATCACCAACCTTGCTGTTAAAATGAATTTGCAGTCTGATGCATTAATCCACAGCACCGCACCAGGACCCCACTATATAGAATTGTATAAAGAAAAACAAATATTTAAAATATGTTTTAGGGTAAATGAACTTAGCTGGTTAACACAATTTTTTAAAGATACTTCAGACTAATCAATTTCCTTGAACAAAACTCTGTCTTCCATTCTGTGTAGGATGTTGGGATGGCAGTTAAACTAGTCCTTGTGCTGCCCAACACTTTTAATAATAACTTTCTATCATAATTAAAATGTTGTCTCACAGCACCCATATAGTGTGAGAAAGCAAAAGTTTTATGTTGAACGACTTCAATGTTTATTGAGTGCATACTAATTAGGATACAAGAGGAACAAAGCTGAATTAAGAACATCAACAAATTTTTGAAATCCTCAATAAAGACATACTTTTTAAATTTTTCATAAGGAAAATGTAAATGTATCCATAAATTAAGAACATATAGTAGTAATTAGTGGTTAAGAATTGGGCTACTAATCTCATGGTTAGCAGTAAAATACTACCAGCTGTTCAGCAGGAGAAAGATGAGGCTTTCTGTGCCCCTAAAAGCAGCCATTTCAAAAAGTAGCATTTGATCAAGAGCCAATGATACTGAAGGAGGAAGTCCAAGGTGCATTGAAGGAGTTGGCAAAGAACAAGACACCAAGAATTGATGGAATAAAATTGAAATCTTCTCAAGAAAGTGAGGCGGCACAGGAGCCACTCACTCATCTCTGCCAAGAAGTTTTGAGGACAACTATCTGGTCGGCTGATTGGAAAAAATCCATATTTGTGCCCATTCCAAAGAGAGGTGACCCAACGGAAAGCGGAAATCATCAGACTATCTCTTTGATACCCCATGCGACTAAAGTTTTACTAAATGTAGTACAGAAATGGCTGCAAGCATACATTGACCGAGAACTTCCAGAGATTCAATCCAGAAGAGGAAATGATATGAGGGATATCATTGCTGATGTCTGATGGATCTTGGCTAAAAGCAGAGAATATCAGAAAGATGGTTATCTGTGCTTTATTGACTATGCAAGGGCTTTTGATTGTATGGCTCATGACAAGCTGTGGACAACATTGTGAAGTATGTGTATTCTGGAACATGTAATTGTGTTCATGAGGAATCTGTACCTGGACCAAGAGGCAGTTGTTCAAACAGAATATGGGAACACTGAATGTTTTAAAATTTAAGAAGTGTGTGACAAGGTTGTATTCTTCCACCATACTTATTCAACCTATATGCTGAGCAAATAATCTGAGAACCTGGGTTATATGAAGAAAAACATGGCATTAAGATTGAAGGAAGACTTGTTAACAACCTGCGATATTCAGATGATACAATCTTGCTTGCTGAAAGTATAGAGGACTTAAAACATTTACTAAGGAAGATCAAAGAGCACAGCCTTTGGTATGGATTACATCTCAATGTAAAGAAAACAAAAATCTTCACCACTGGACCAATAAACAACATTCTTATCAGTGGAGAAAAGATTGAAGTTGTCAAGGACTTCATTCTTCTCGGATCAACTATCAATCAACACTTGAAGCAACAGTCAAGAAATCAAATGACATATTGCATTTGGAAAATCTGCTGCACAAGACCTTTTTAAAGTGTTGGTGAGTAAAGATGTCAGCTTTAGGACTAAGGTGTGCCTGACCCAAGCCATGGTATTTTCAATAACCTCATATGCATGCGAAAGCTGGACAGTGAATAAGGAAGACCGTAGAAGAATTGATGGTTTTGAGTTATGGTGTTGGAGGAGAATATTGAAGTGCCATGGGTTGCCAAAAGAACCAATAGATCCATTTTGGAAGAAGTGCATCCAGAGTGCTTCTTGGAGGCCAAGATGGCCAAACTTTGTCTCTCATACTTTGGACATATTGTCAGGAGGGACCAGTCACTGAAGAAGGATATCATGTTTGGTAAGGTGGAGGGTCTGAGAAAAAGAGGAAGAACCCCAATGAGATGGATTGGCCAAGTGGCAGCATCGATGGACCCAAGTGTGGAAATTGTAGCGAGGTTGGCCCAGGACTGGGCAGTGTTTCATTCTGCTGTGCATAAAGTTGCTATGAGTGTATACTGACTTGATAGCACCTAACAACAACAAAGATTTACAGCCTCAGAGATTTTGTAGAGGTTCACTATGAGTCAGAACCGCCTCCACAGCAAACAACAACAACAGCAACAAAGTAGTAACGTTGTTGTTGCTAAGTGCCATCGAGTTGGTTCCGACTCATACTGACTCTTTATAGGATTTACAAGTAGTGACTGATGAATTTGAAACACCAACCTTGGTATTCAAGCTAACCTTGAGCTTGAGTGCTTATCCTACAATGCCACTCCAGAACTCCAGTAATAATGTATGAGGTCCTAATCTGTCCTTATGATATTTGAAGTGTTGTTTTTAAGTGTTGTACAGTCACTTCAGACACATATTGACCCTGTATAGACTTTCAGAGGAGTGGCTGGTGAGTTTGAACCACTGACCTTGTAGTTCAAACTGACCTTGCAGTTGAGCTCGTATCCTGTGGTGCCATTATATATTTTCTTGAATAGAACATAGGAATCTATGCCTTCAAGGATCACAATGTGATAAAGAGAATGAAAAAAAAAAATCATCCCAAATAACTCTAATGTTAGTATATAGTTAAATATTAGGGAAAACATGCAAGACTTTATTGATATTCATAGGAGGAAAAGAAAACATCCATTTGAGGGCATTTCCTTTGAGACTTCTTTAGAGAATTCTCAAGAATTTGCCATCACACTTGCCATTGCCATTGGAGTTCATTGGAAGGAAAAATCCCTCCAGTCACAGAACAAAATAAGCCAAATCTGAGTACAAATAGTGTCCAATAATAATTTTGATAGGGTGAGCACTGTGGACAGAACCAGTGGTATCAGGAAGTGCAGCCATGGTATTTTCAGAGAGTACAGACTACTGAATGGGCCATGGGTGGGTAATTGATCGATACTAGCACCTCTTGAACTGAGCGATGTAAGAGAATACTTCAAAGGAAATATGAAACAATTGGGGAACACCTTGAATGTTAGTTGTCTTTGTTTCAGTTTTGTCATGCACACAATAAAATACACTGAAAGTATGAGGGTTCTTAGAACACATACAATAAATTATGAATTAATATAAAAAGAACCAGAAAGGAGGCACAATATTAATTCACATAAACTTATAATTTGATAAAAATTACAACTGTAGTAAGATTCCAATAGGAAAAAAAAAAAGATTGCCTTTATATTTGAAACTGTGACTAAAATTGAAGTACAATATTTTAGTATTTTCATAGTTATCTAAGCTGTGATATGTACATTCAGTTGTAACAGATGGAAAATATATGCATATGGAATTCACTTTCCTCCAAACTGTTTGAAGAGTTTTTTTTTTACCGAAACTAAACTCTTAATCCAGAAACGAAAATTATACACACATCCCTTGGTAAAAGTGAACCACTAAACATCACTTAAGAAACCCTGGTTGGTTTAACAGTTAAGTACTTGGCTCCGAACCCCAAAAGTCAGCAGCTTGAACCCACGTATCATTTCCACAAGAGTACAGTCTTCTTCCATAAAGATAATAGCCTGCTAATCCCTAGGCAGAGGTTCTACTTTGTCATACAGACTTGTTGCGAGTCATAATCAACTGAACAACGCAAAACAATAAACTTCGTATTTTTATTTTTAAAAGTTTTGAACCGTTAAATGATTATAAATAACTTTGACTTCATTGTGAATTCATTTTAAAGGAAGGATTTTTAATTTAAAAAATAAATATCGGTGTTGTATCTGGGGTATCCTGAATAAATTTAAGAAAAGCAAAACTTTATCTTCATGAAAATTGGTGCAAGAGACTGTTGGAGCATCATGGACATCTGATAGAGATATAGTATGGGTAACAGATGTAAGCCAACATGTCATTTTAAAATTTGCATTCTTGTTTCTACATTGTTGTTGTTAATGTGCCGTCAGTCAGATTCTACTCAGCGATATTGTATAAGGTGTACCATAAGCATCAAGTTAGTTTGAACTGCCGATTTTATGGATCAAACCTAGCTTTTCACACCACCACATCAGGACTCCGTTGTTGTTGTTGGTAAGTGAATGGGACTTAAAACAACTCTGTATATAGTTTGTGAAGAGCGCTGGTAAGATTGAACTCCTCATAACTACAGTTGCATTCTTTTTTAATTGTGAATTGAATGAAAGTTTACGGGGCAGATCATCAGATTTACAGATTTACATTTAAAAAATCATACACTTTGTTTCATTACAATGATTATAATCCTCTCCATGTATCATCAGTTAACAGTATTTCTGCCTATTCATTTTAGCACTTTTTTTCTTTCTTTCTTTTTTTTTTTTTTTAACACTCAGACATATATAATAATGTACACCACCAAAGGGCACATTCTGCAAGTCTGCCTCCTGGCCACCAGCTCTCTTTCCATGAATCTAGAACCCTCAGCTGCTCCCTCTTTCCATGTCCCCATCTCTGCATCTGTCTCTGGTGTCTCTGCTTCTCTGGATAAGGTCCTGCATTCCACTTGTGCTCTTCTCCCTTGATGGTCCTAGGGTCCTCTGTTTCTGGAATTTAATATTAACTACTCCCCCATTTTTATTACAAAACTTTTACCTTTACAATTGTGATAGTTGCAATTAGACATGCTAACAATTACTCACTATTGAATCATAAAAACCTTATCCCCCATCTCTTTTCACAAGACCCATCTAGACAAGATGAAAACTTTGGTACATACACACAATGGAATATTATGTGATTTTAAAGAATAATAAGGAAGCTGTAAGACTCTGTCTTCCCCCACACACTTTTAAACTGTACTCCCTCTTGAAAACTTGTAAGCCAGTCACTTTGTGCCTCATTGCCCCATCATTTTAGGTAGCCAATGTCTAAGTTGCCCATCCCTAGCTACCGGGTGTACAGTGGGGATGGGAATGATCCTTACTGTGAAGATTCCTTCCCTCTTTGTTGGTATTTTAAGCTACTACATCCATAAGTATAGGTCAAGTTCATCACATTGAAGCAATTTGTCCTTGTTTACATTATCAAAAATTGTTTGTTTGTTTGTTTTTTACCTTACTGTAGTCAAATTCTGATTATCAAGCTATCAAGGATAGGTCAAATGGGTGCTATCTGCAAGTTTGGGTGTTCTTGTGCCTCACCCCTCACTTAATATCAGCTGGATGCTTCACTCTCAGTTCTAGCCCTCAGTGGCTATGTCCTTGTTTCGGGGCTCAGGTGTCCCAAGGTCTCACTGCACTTTGGACCAACCAGGCCTTCCTCTTCTCTCTCTTATCTCCAGGTCAATGGGAGTCTGTGGAACGTAGCTGAACTCAGTCCATTTCTTCTCTGCTGCCTTTCCCCTTTTTCCACTCACCAGTAGACCAATGTGGTCTCGAGCAAGCTTACATGTCTGCTCATGTGTTCCCTTTGAGTTTCAGTCTTAGAAGGGGGTTTGTCCTGAAGGGGCTTTATTGGGGCCTTGATGGCTTACCAGCGAACAAGTACTTGCTTATTCTTTTAGTAGCCAGTCATACTGCCATTTTTGTTTTGGGCTTTTCCTGCTAATCTTTCTTTGAAAATGTATCTTCTGTCACTCTAGCTGTTCAAGGGTGGTCTTCTTGTCCTTTCTAGTGGAATTGTCCCACCTCAGAAGGTTCTGGATGGGACTCAGGATTCCACCTACAGTCCTATACACTTTAAAGGATCCACAAGAGGCCTATTTCACTTGGCAAGTTCTGGAACCCCTTTTAGGTATTCCAAACAGTTATAGGCTGAAGACTGGCTTACAAGCTTTCTTTAATTATGTTTCCAACATTCCTTCCTATCCCACTTATGTGTCTATTTTACAATAGTAGGCAAGGAAAACCCAATATTCATAAGACATTCAAGCATCTTTGTATTATTTTCCCTCTTCAGACTATGCCTCAATTCCTTTATCGTAGAGCCCTGTTGTTCCAAGGTTGGGCATGCATCACTATTTACCACAGTCCCATTTAGCCCATGCATACCTGTCTCAGTGTTTCCCTATCTTCCTTGTCCTTCTACCCCTCCCCCTTACCAATGTCCAAACTATGATTTGTCTGCCCCTAGCCTGTGCTCTACCATTGCCTTCCTCCACCCCCCCATAAACTCCCACCCTACCCTCACCATCAATTTTGTTTTGTTTTGTTTTTATCCCTTTTAGTATGGGTATCTTTACTTAAGCTTTTACAATAATGGTCTTATACAGTAATTGTCCTTTTGTTACTCACTAATTTCATGCAGCATAATGCCCTCCAGGTTCATCTGTGTAATGTGGTGGCTTATAGCTTCCTTACTATTCTTTAAAGTCGCATAATATTCCATTGTGTGTATGCACTAAAGTTTGTTTTTCTATTCTTCCATTGATGGGCACTTAGGCTGTCTCCATCTTTTTGCTATTGTGAGTAGTGCCGCTGTGAACATTGGTGTGCATATATCTATCTACTCATGTTATGGCTCATATTTCTTGTGGATATATATCAAGTAGATGAATTGTTGGGTCATATGGTATTTCGATTTCCAACTTTCTGAGGAAGAGCCATACTGTTTTCCAGAGTGGTTGGACTGTTTTGCATATCCACCAGCAATGTAGGAGGGTCCCCTTCTCTCTACATCCTCACCAGCATTTATTGTCCTCTGCATTTTTGAACTTCACTGTTATTGCTGGTATGTGATGATATCTCATAGCAGTTGCATTCTTAAAAAGAAGTACAAAAATGTATCCCAAGACCAAATATGAAAGCCCAGGCTCTAGGCTTTCATATGTGAACTAAGTATATCCCACCTTTGAAAGTCAGCTTACTCATCAATCAAGTAGAGAGAATATCATGTACTTCTTAGAGTCTTGGACTCTACAGAATTCAATGAGATAATTACCTACATATTTGGCTAAATCTAATGGCTGGCAAGTGGTATTCTTTTATTCAGTAAAAAATATTTCATTTGGCATGAGCCAATAGTTTGGACATGTTTCCCGATATACTTCAGTTGATACAGACATTTTAGAGTAAGCTTCCATTATTTATATTTATTAATAGCAAGTTCTACAGTCTGTTTGGGGAAAATAATATTCTTTCAGTGATCACAGCATATAATTATTTTGTATTCATTACAAAAATTCCATCTTATAATTTATTGAGAACCTCTTTAATTAAATCTGCTTGATGTCTCAAGAACTCTGTGCATGTTCATACAGTTGAATGTGTAGGGGTCTATGTTTGTATCTTTGAAATGTTTAATGACTTAATTTCTCATTACTTTGGAAACACTTAATCATCTTGGACCTTTCACAGACTGAACAAGGTTAAATGGCGTTATGCTCTACAAGCAGGGGTAACATCCATCCATTAAACTTTGGAAATGACTCTAGTTTATGCAGCCTTTTCATCTATATTCATATGCAGAGGGTAACAACTCCATCAAGTATAGCTTAAAATAGAAAAGACAAGAGAAGGCAAAACTTACATATTTAGAGAGATGCAATTGAACTTAATCTGAAATCAGTAATTTTAATTAGCCAAAATAGACCTAAGGCTTTATTAGCAAAAGTAATATTAAATTATTATCAAGTCTTTAGAAGTCACATTTAAGAGCTTATTTCTTATTTCAATGGCAATTTTGTTAATTGCTAAATGATGAAGGAGATAAATAATTGTTTAATGAATTTTAATAAGAAAAGACAACCAAGAAGCCTCTTGTAAATGTCCATATGCAAATTAAGTCACTATCTTCTTCTCTGCCTTATTGACAAATATTAATAATATTATTAGTATAATGAGGACAGGGATCAATTTGGTTTCCTGTTTTGTTTTGAAGTCCCCACAACTACTTTCAAATAGAAATAATGTACTTAATCTGTTTTGGTGTAGAACAGAGTAGTGTGAGCTCAGTGCGTGACATCCTCTTTGAGGATGCTCATTTTTCTGAAATATCTGACAGTGGTTCACTATTGATGAGAGGGATAATATTCAAACTTGATTGGGTAAATTAGTAGACACCCATAGAGTCCTCTAGGAGATCTGGTAGCATAGTGTTTACAAGTCAGGCTGCTAACGTCAAGGTCAGCAATTCGAAACTACCAGCTGTTTGTGCGAGAAAGATGAGGCTTTCTGCTTCCATAAAAATGTACAGCCTCAGAAACCCTATGCAGGGTTGTTATGAGTTGGAACCGACTCCACGGCATACCACCATCAGCACCACTATAGAGTCCAAACTGTATGGGTTAAAGACCTGAATTTGGAACTTGGATCTGCTCAGTACCAGCACATGTGCGGTGTCTGCATTTTTGGTCTTCTCATCTCTAAAAGTGAAACTCTTGAAATCTATCTCTGAATGAACTGATAAAATACTTAAGATAAAAATATATTTCATATCTTGAAAAATTCCTGAGTATGAAAGCTATTCAAATAAATGTTACTTGCCTTTTTCTCTGTCCCTCCTCTTCCCCACGGAGAAGATTAGGAATATAAACTACACATAAGTTAAAACGTTTTAGAAGCATAAGGTCCACTTGCTATTTTTTCTTCCTCATGTTTCATCTATTGCTCAAAGAAAGGCCTCAGACCCCACCTGTCACCCCTGTTAATCACAAATAACTTATTCTCTCCAAACTTCCAAGTGTCTAGTTGCTAAATTGAGTGGGTTGGTTATGACTAATAAGGAATGGAGAATAGTTGCAATGAAGATGGATAAATAGAAATGATATAACAACTACCAGTGGATGAGGAGACTAAGATTAAAATGGCTTAATGTGCTAAATCTAGGTCTTGCTGTTGTTGTTAGGTGCCATCAAGTCAGTACCAACTCATATGACCTTATGCACAGCAGAAAGGAACACTGCCCAGTCCTGGGCCAACCTCACTATCATTGCCACGCTTGAGCCCACTAATGTTGCCCCTTTGTCAATCCATCTCACTGGGGGTCTTCCTCTTTTTCTCTGATGCTCCACCTTACCAAACATGATATCCTTTTCCAGTGACTGGTCCCTTCCGACAATATATCCAAAGTATGAGAGATGAAGTGTGGCCATCCTGGCCTCCAAGGAGCACTCTGGCTGCCCTTGTTCCAACACAGATCTGTTGGTACTTTTGGCAGTCCAAGGCACTTTCAATATTCTCCTCCAACACCATAACTCAAAAGTATCAATTCTTCTATGGTCTTCCTTATTCACTGTCCAGCTTTCATATGCATATGACGTTATTGAAAATACCATGGCTTGGGTCAGGTGCACCTTAGTCCTCAAACTGACATCTTTACTCTTCAACACTTTAAAAAGGTCATGTATAAATTTGCCTAGTGCAATAATACCTCGTTTGATCTCTTCACTGCTGCTTCCATGAGTGTTGATAGTTGATACAGGAAGAATGAAGTCCTTAACAACTTCAATCTTTTCTCTGTTGATAAGAATGTTGTTTATTGGTTCAGTGGTGAGGATTTTATTTTTCTTTACATTGAGATGCAATCCATAGTGAAGGCTGTGCTCTTTGATCTTCATCAGTAAGTATTTAAGTCCTCTTCACTTTCAGCAAGCAAGGTTGTATCATCTACATATTGAAGGTTGTTAATGAGTCTTCCTCCAACCATGAAGCCATGTTTTCCTTCATATAACTCAGCTTCTTGGATTATTTGCTCAGCATACAGGTTGAATAAGTGTGGTGGAAGAATATAACCCTGTCACACACCTTTCTTAATTTTAAACCATTCAGTGTTCCATGTTCTCTTCAAACAACTGCCTCTGGGTCCATGTACAGATACCTCATGAGTACAATTAAGTGTTCTGGAATACTTATACTTTTCAGTGTTGTCCATAGCTTGTCATGACCCACACAGTTGAAAGACTTTGTGTAGTCAATAAAGCACAGGTAAACATCTTTCTGATATTCTCTGCTTTCAGCCAAGATCCATCAGACATCAGCGGTGACATCCCTCTTTCCATGGCCTCTTCTGAATCTGGCTTGAACCTCTGGAAGTTCCCTGTCAATGTTTGATTATAGCCGTTTCTGTATTACTTTTAGTAAAATGTTACTAGCATGGGATATCGAAGATAGTGTCCAGTGATTTCTGCATTCCGTTGGGTCACCTTTTGTTGGAATGGGCAGGAATATGGATCTTTTCCAAATATTTGGCCAGATAGTTGTCTTCCAAATTTCTTGGCATAGATGAGTGAGTGCCTCCTGTGCCGCCTCAGTTTCTTGAAAGATTTCAATTTTTATTCCATCAATTCCTGGTGCCGTGTTCTTTGCCAATTCCTTCAATACCCTTTGGACTTCTTCCTTCAGTGCCATTGGCTCTTGATCATATGCTACCACTTGAAACGGTTGAACATCAATCATTTCCTTTTGGTACAGTGACTCTGTATTCCTTCCATCTTCTCTTGATGCTTTCTGTATCATTCAATAATATTCCCAGAGAATCTTTCAATAACAAAAGTCAAGGCTTGATTTTTTTCTTCAGTTCTCCCAGCTTGAGAAATGCTGAGCATGTTCTTACTTTTTGGTGTTCTGATTCCAGATCTTTGCACATTTTGTTGTAATATTTATCTTTATCTGCTCAAGCTGATCTTTGAAATTTTCTTTTCAGCTCTTGAACCTCATCGTTTATTCCATTTGCTTTAGCATCTCTACACTGGAGAGTAAGTTTCAGTGTCTCTTCTGACATCCATTTTGATCTTTTCCTTCTTTCTTGTCTTTTCAATGACTTTTTTCTTTCTACCTGTATGATGTTCTTGATGTCATCCCAAAACTCTTTGGTCTTCGGTCTTTAGTGTTTAATGTATCAAATCTGTGCTTCAGATGATCTCTAAATTCAGGTGAGATAAATTCAAGGTCATATTTTGGCTCTCGTGGACTTGTTTTCATTTGCTTCAGCTTCAGTTTGAATTTGCATATGAGCAATTGATGGTCTGTTCCACAGTCTACCCCTGGCCTTGTTTTGACTAATGATATATATGGAGCATTTCTATCATTTCTTTCTACAAAAGCAGTCAATTTGATTTCTGTGTGTTCTTTCCTGCACGGTCCATGTGTATGTCATCTGTTATGCTGTCTAAAGAAGGTATTTGAAATGGACAAATAATTGATTTTGCAGAATTCTATCATGTGATATCTAGCATCATTTTTAACACCAAGGCCATATTTTCCAACTACTAATCCTTCCTCTTTGCTCCCAACCTTTGCATTCCAATCACTGGTAATGATCAATACATCTTGATTGCATGTTTGATCAATTTCAGATTGAAAGAGTTGGTAGAATTCTTCTATTTCATCCTCACTGGCTTTTGTGGTTGGTGCTAAATTAGAATAATAGTGGTATTAACTGGTCTTCCCTGTAGGCGCATGGCTATTATCCTATCACAGACAGCATTGCACCTCATGACTAGTCCATTTCAGCTCACTGAGGCCTACGATAAAGTTGTTTATTTATTCCATTTCATTTTTGACAATTTCCAATTTCCCCTGATTCATGCTTTGTACATTCCGTGTTCCAATTATTAATGGATGTTTACAGCTGTTTCTTTTCATTTTGAGATGTGCCCCATCAGCAAATTATGGTCCTGAGGGCTTTATTCCCTCAGGCTTTACTTAATTCACTTCATTAAGGTCAACTCTACTTTAAGGAGGCAGCTCTTCCCCAGTTGCATTTTGAGTGCCTTCCAACCTGAGGGGTCACTTTCCGGCAATATATCTGACAATATTTCTCTGCTATTCATAAGGTTTTCAGTGATGAAATATTTGGAAGTAGTTCGTCACTCCTTCTTCCTAGTCTGTCTGTGTCTGGAAGCTCATGTGAAACCTGTCCACCATGGGTGACCCTGCTGGTATTTAAAATACCAGTGGCCATATCTTTCAGAATCGTAGCAACTCACAAACCACCACAATACGACAAACTGACAGATGTGTACCGAAGTCTCAGTCTTGAGACCCTTGTAATATAATATTGGAATTCATAGAACTTGAATACTTGATTGGCCAAGATCTGGGCAGATAATATGCTTTCCATATCATTTTTGACAATTTCCAATTTTCCTAGTTCATTTTAAAATGTATTACTATATTTGCTGTTAATATGGACGCAGTGGCACTTAGCAACAATAACAATCTTTTTGAAAGCAGACTGCCACATTTTTCTTTCATGGAGCCACTGATGGGTTCTACTCTCTGACCTTTTGGTTAGCAGCTACCAAGTACTATGACACATAAGTTAAGTTAATGGGAAATTACTAGAACATAACATTTCAAAATAGAAATCTGATTTTCGAAATACGCTTTAGGATGGGGGAGGAATATACTTTCAAGGACACTAATTAAATGGGAGAGACCTCTTTTGAGTCTCAGTTTCCTGTGGGACAGGATGGTGGATATGTTTGGCCAGCACTTGAACTTGTGACACTAGGTATAGTCATCATCGGGTAGAAGGTCTGGGCAGGTGGTCCTACACTAGACTCGGGGTCTGTGGGTACTCTGAGTAACTCAGGAGGAAGCAGGAGTGGTGCCTAGGGCCTCCCTGCCCTCCGGCAATGCAGCCTGCTCTGAAGCCCAACTAGAGAGGGACTTTTCTACCTGGCTTCAGAGTTCTCTCCTCCCAGAATCATGGCTCTCTTTCTCTTCTAGTTTATATTTTATTGCATTATGAAAATAATATATTTATTTGGCAAAGTCATCTAGGCTCCAAATTAAAATAAAAAATTGAAGAAATAAAAAAAAGAATGGCTCTTTGAATATAAAACTTCTATTTCTTTTGTGCTACATAGACCTATTGAAAAAATATCAAATTTCTATTCATAGGTGTAATAATCCATAGCTTAATTAAACCACTTATACTTTCTCTTTTGAATCAAAGATTTTTTGAAAATTCTTCTCTTCTCTCTTTTTATTATTTATTTTTGCATATTTGTCCCAAGGAGAACTACAGTTTTCTCACCTTTAGCAAATGTCTTCCAGCTACCATTCACATGTCTCATATGTATCTATTATTAGTGAAAGCATGTAAAAACAACAAATCTTTATTTCCTGAGGTATTTTTAATTAAAAATGTATACACATCTCTACTGTTTGCATAAAGATTTTTTTCTGGAAACGTTAGCCAGTATTTTTAGAATATTTAAAAATAGTTTTGAATGTAATATAACATAGTATTCAATTTTCTAAGATTTAGTCAGCACATTCTCCCGTATTATTGATCCCATACACCAAGTTCAAGATATTTGAAGTCATTACATGCAAAATGTATGAATTCTGAGTAGAAAACAATAATCATGTTGCATATTATCAGTCATATTTACATGTTATCATATTGTATATTGGTTTACATTGGTATAACATTAATTTAAAATGTCTTTTTACTTGTTAAAATAACTAATCATTTTACATTTAAAATTAATTCTTTCAAACATTTTTATTTACTGTGTCATTTTTTGCAAAGATAAAATTAAAAAAGTAAGACTTCTCTTTAAGCCACTTGATTTTTTAAAGTTTCATTCACCTGATTGCAGCTGAGGTACCTATCTACTTGTTCATCAATAGACACTCTCCTCTTCTTTTTTTCTCTTTATAAATCTCCCAATATTTATATAGATACCTAAGTAAACAGAATAAACACTCTATTTCTTAGTCTGCTTTTAGGAAATTTAAAATATTAAATTTTAGAAACTAGATGTAAAGAGATACTATATGCAAACTATAGATTTGCACTTAAGAGAAAGACATCCCATGACGACAGAGACAATAACATGGACAGATGGAGCAGCTAGGGACACCGGACTCAGGGTGGGAGAAGGGGATGTGTGCTGGCAGCAGGGGAAGAGGTGGGCAGGCCTGTGTGGTGTACCCTTTGGGGTTGTATGATGATACATGGAGAGGATTGTAAAAAATAACAAAACAAAACAAAACAAAAACACATTCCAAAGATTTCCTTTCTCTCTCTCACATTGGCTGGAATGTGGGTGATGGCAGGCATTAAAGCTCTGAGTCCTGCTCTGACTCTGTAGATTAAGCACTGAATCTCAAGGTCTGTTTGAATTTCAAGGTCAGTGATTCAAACTGAACAACTTCTCCTCAGAAACCCTATACAGGGTTGCTATGCATTGGAAACAATTCAATGGCACTTGACAACAACAACAAAGCTCTTGCTTCATAAGGTTGAAGTGAGAAGAGTAACAGGAGAGCTTAGCTCCCAAACACTAAAGAACATTTCATGGTTGCTTAAGTAATTCTGTTAAGTGAGAAGGAAAAATCTTAAATCCTGTTGAAGCTTCTGCAATCATTTTGTGTTTAGCACAATTCTATTTCTTAATGAAGTAAGGTATTATCTGCAAATGCTAGGTATTGTGTTATTATGTTTATATGAATGTTTGCCTGTTTCGAGTTACACTTGAAGGATCTTTAATTATTCAAAAATAAACACAGAAGACATTCTGATACTTCTCTACTGCTATTTTGTCTGTTGGAGAGCCAGTTCTAGAAGTCATTTCTGGAGAAGTTTGCTATAACCCTGTCTTCAGCCTGTTGAGGATTCTGCCTTGTTACTTTCTGTTTAAAGTGATTGTTGTTGTTAAGTGCCTTCGAGTTGGTTGCTACTCATAGGATTTCCAAGGTGAGTTTGAACTGTCAGCCTTGTGGTTCAAACCGACATTTCAGTTCAGTGCTTTATCCCATAGCACCACACCAGTGTTACCTATATTTAAACTCTAACTGATTCCAGTATTTGACATGTATTTCATTTTACTGTTTCAATCAATTTTATTTGTACGAATGTTCTAATTTTTGCCATTCTGATGCTAAAGATCCAATTTTATTCTACTCAATACCACTGTGGTGGTTATTGTTGTTTGGGGCCTTCAAGTCGGTTCCAACTCATAGTGACCCTATGCACAAGAGATAGGAACGCTGCCTGGTCCTGTGAAATCCTCACAATCATTGCTACACTTGAGCCCTTTGCTACTGCCACTGTCATAATCTCTTTTGCTGGGGGTCTTCCTCTTTTTACCTAACCTCCTACTTGACCAGTATAATATCCTTCTTCAAAGACTTTTCCCTGTTGACCACATGTCCAAAATGTGAGAGATGAAGTCTAGTCATCCTGGCTTCTAAGGAAGATTCTGACTATACTTCTTTCAAGACAAGTTTGTTTGTTCTTTTGGCAGTCCATGATACTTTCAATATTCTTTTCCAACACTGTAATTCAAATGCATCAATTTCTCTGTGGTCTTCCTTACTCATTGCCCAATTTTCACATGCATATGAAGCTATTGAAAATACCACGGCAATGGGAATACACGCTGTGATTGGTGACCACTTTCATCACCGATAAGGGGAAGTGAGGGAAAAACAGCAGTGAAGCTGCAAGTTAAGCCCTACAATGTTCAATAGACTTCTGTGAACCTGGGTGGAGACCTGGTTGGCCAGCAGTGTGGCAAGACATGGGGACTCTTGGGCCCAGAGTCAGTGACATAGCTACAGAGGACTAGAATAGAGAGTGAAGCATCCAGCTGATAAGAAGAGAGGGCATATGCACAAGAACACCCACACTTGCAGATAATACCCACTTGACCTGGCTTCAATGACTGGATGATCAGAGTTCAACTAGAAGAAGAAAGAAGAGGAAAAGAAGAGTAATCTGATACAATCTGATGAACTTGACCTACACCTATGGATGCAGTAGCTCAAAAGAGGGAACAAATCCTTACAGCAAGGATCATTCCCATCCCCCCATACACAGAGTAGACAGAGATGGGCAACTTGGACATTGGCTGCCCAAAATGGGAGAGGGGGGGCTACAAAGGCAAGAAGTAACTGGCTTACAAGCTTTCAAGAGGGAACCTAGATCCAGAGGGTGTGAAGGAAGGTAGAATCTCCACTGAGTAGTATCCAATCTGTCTAGGCGGGGCTGATGAAATAAAGTGCAGCTGGGTTTCTTGTGATACAATAGTGAATAATTGTTATCTGGACTGATTGTGAGGGTTGGAAATGTAAAGGTAGACATTTTGTAGCAAGGAGGGGAGTAATTAACTTTTCAGTCTAGGAGTGGAGGTCCCTGGGACCATCAAGGGAGAAAAGCAGAGAGTGGGACCCTACCCAGAGAAGCATTGATGCCTGAGATGGAGGCAGAGATGATGACGTGGAGAGATGGAGCAGTTGGGGTCTTTAGACATAGAGGGGGAGAGGAGCTGTGTGCTGATGAGCCGCGGATAGGCTTGTAATGTATACCCTTTGGTTGGTTGATGATGCATGGAGGGATTGTAACCATAGCAATGAAACGATATATGATAGGATGAATGTAAAACTAATGTCCTCCCATGTAAACTATCACATAATTCACAGTAAAACATATAAAAAGAAAAAGCAAATACCACGGCTTGGACCAGGCACACCTTAGTCCTCAAACTGACATCTTTGATCTTGAATACTTGAAGAGGTCTTGTGCAGCACATTTGCCTAATGCCGTAGGTCAGTTCATTTCTTGACCGCTGCTTCCATGAGTGTGGATAGTTGATCCAAGAAGAATGAAGTCCTTGACAACTTCAATCTTTTCTCCATCTGTAATGATATTTATTGATCTAGTGGAGATGATTTTTGTGTTTTTTAACATTGAGGTCTTTATTTAAGGTTGTGGTCTTTGATCTTCATCAGTAAGCATTATAAATCCTCCTTGCTTCCAGCAAGCAAGGTTGCATCATCTGTGTATCGAAGATTGTTAATGAGTCTACCTTCAATCCTGATTCCATGTTCTTCTTCCTACAGTCCACCTTCTTGGAAATAATACAATCCTGGTCCTCAAATGGATATGCTTTCTCTTTAACCCTGATTTAAAATTTGTTATTTTACATAGCCTCACATGCCTGTGAAAGTTGGACAGTGAATGAGGAAGACTGTAAAATTGATTGATTTGAGTTATGATGTTGGAGAAGAATATTAAGAGTGCCATGGACTGACAGAAGGAGTGCAACTAGAATTCTCCTTAGGCACTAGTATGGTGTGACTTCTTCTCTCGTACTTTGGACATTTTATCGGGGGTGCTAGTCCCTAGAGAAGGACATTAATGCTCAGTAAAGCTGAAGTACAGCAAAAAAAAAAAAAAAAGAGGGTCCCAAATGAGATGTATTGACACTGTGGCAGCAACAATGTCCTCAAGTGTATCAACTATTGTGAGAATGTCACAGAACTGACAACTAGACAGCACCTAACAACAGTTAGGTTGTTATTCCTTTTGTATCCTTGAGATATTTCTGATAATTCACAGTTTTATTTTTTATTTTTTATTTTTTTTTACAAAGGAAAAGTTTATTTGTTGGTCACTGCACAGTAACTAAAGACAAGTAGGAAATTCCAGCAAGGTCAAACAATCCATGCTACCGACCGTTTTCCCTCGAACAAATGCTTTCCTCCAAATAATTGTGTCAATGTTTGTGCATCGCTGCACCTAGTAAACTTTAAAGAGGCATTCCCAATAACAAAATAACTGTATTTTAAAAAAGAAACAATACACATAATACATTCAGAATTACAGTTTGCGTTTTCTTCTTTTTTCTTTTTTTTTTGTTGAATGTATAGGTGTTTTAGTCTTTTATGTTTCTTCTTGTATATCACCAGCAAGCTATTTGAAAATAATTTCATTATCTTCATCCTCACCATTCATTTCTGCCACTTCAGATTTTTGTCTCTCTAAAATTGAAAGTGTAGAAACTGGTGTAGACTCCTGGGTATTTGTAGAGTTCTGAAGATAAGTGTTAGAAATATTCTAGTTTTTTTTATTTGGTAAAATCAGTGGAATAAAATCATAAATGATCCCTTTTTTAGTTATCTTCTTTCTGAGTAATTTTATTATTATTAATATGAATGGAGTGATCATTTACATGGGAGAGCATTGGCTTTACACCATTGGTTCATTGCAATGATTACAATATCCTCTGTGCATTATTATTCACCAGTATTTTCTTCCATTCCGTCTATTGTTTTTTGTTTTTGTTTTTTTTCTTTTTTGAGGGATGGGAGTGGAGAGATGTACACAAAACAATTCAGGAATATATAATAATTTAAACAACCAAAAGGCACATTCTGAAAGCCAGCCTCCTGGTCACCAGGACTCAGTCCCTCTCTTTCCATGAGTCTAGAGTCCTCAGCTTCTCCCTCTCTCCATGTCCTCATCTCTGCCTCCATCTCTGGTGCTGATGCTTCCTTCCTGAGTAATTTTTATTTATTCTTAAATCACTTCCCTATCCGTACATTTCTGTAGGTGTTCGTTTATTATCATACCATTCAACAGCTGGATTTGATGGCTTTGAAAAGGGAACATCCCAGTTTTTTAAGTTTTTTATGTGCTTTTTCTGATGGCATCAAATCACATTTTGACTCTCACCAAAAAGGTAGTTGTTCATTTTCTCAGCAACTATTTTGACAACATCATCAGACTCAAACTCCACAAAGGCATAGCCTTTGCTATTTCCAGTCTTTCTACTTCTGGACAATCTGAGTTATGTAACAGTACCAAACTGGGAGAAATAAGCCTTGAGTTGGGGTTCAAAAAGGCCTCAGGATAAGTGGCCCAATCAATATTTTGCTCCAGGAGTAAGTTTTTCTTGTGGCACCTGCTTCTGAAACATGGCCTGTTCCTATGGGTTCAGCGACAAGAACCCTGTTCCTATGAGTTCAGCTTAGCAGGACCAGAAAATCCCATCATGGCCAAGCTGAAGCACTCCACACAGCACTCCTGGAAACACGAGGCTATCAATTTTTTGAAAGTGGAAGTCCACAGTTGTATTCTTAAATACTAAAAATTAAATATTACATTGGTAATAATACTGATAATAAAGTTTCAAATAAATTCATTTATACTATGTGGGTTTGTGAATGGAGTCAAAAACTTGTTTGACGCTGGCTTCTGTAAAATAACTTTTAGAGTAGTTACATTATACTGAGTATATTGAGTACTTGTATGTCTTGAGTAGGAGCCAGTTTGATAGCCCATCTGATAACCAATTATGAGTGTGTGTGAGCTGTGAAAAGCAGGAAACAGCAAGGCTCCATGAAGTTTAATGAGCTAGAGAATCGGGAAGGAGACTTTCTGGAAAAGGACATGTCCTTCACATCAGGATCCTTAAAATCATCACCCGAGTTTCTTTTCATGTTGCTCATGAGTTACTTCGGAGTTGCATCCTTTAATAAACCCCTAATCGTAAGTATTATCTATGATTTTTGTGTGTTGTTGCAACAAATTACAGAACTCAGAAGAGAAAGAGAAAAATTTCCATTTGACACGAGTGATTAGTCACAGAGACAATGGAGAAACTGAAAAGCAGAGATACACTTGACCTCAGTTTTGTGCTGATTATTATTTATGAAATTATTTATTTATTGTGTTTGGGGTCAATTTGATCATTACTGACATGTTTATACAAGTATTAAAAAGGTAGAAATTACACACTTATTGGAATCATCTTAGTTATCAAGTTAAACTTTTTTCTGTGTGAATCAAAAAGCTGTATTATAGTTAAATATAAATTAGATAAGCATATGATAAGAAAATTTGAATCATTAAGTGTGAGTGAAACAACATAAATTATATTTCTCTTGAAAGAAAAAAACATGATTGTGTGAAATCAAGTGTATTTTATGGCTCAATGAACTGAGTTTGCTAGAAATTTTCTGCTTCACATGAAATGTCAATTGGCTGTTCTCTACTTATCTAATATTGGTGATAAATCCAATTTAAAGTATTTTAATTTTTAACTACATTATTCCAATAAAATGTCCTTTCAACATGTTGGAATTTTTTCCACATGACCCATGTATCTAATTCTGTGAGAAGAAATTGAAAATCAGGATATCTGAGTGCCATTATTTTAAATTATTTTGGCCTTTCCAACTTTTTAGCACTGTGTCTACCTTAACATAAATATAATAGATGTCAAAATAAAACTACTTCATAAGAGTAGCATTTTATAATTCTAAAATTGTTGATGAACAACACTGAGTCAAAATACACTTTCTGCCTTTAAAATCTTGTTAGGTAAAATACTATTTGAATAAAGAAAAATCACTTACACTGTTTAGATCAAGTTGTTGTTGTTTTATCATTGTATCTATTTATATCTCTCACCTTTTTTTCTGAGATTATTTAATTAACTCCTGGAATTCATCTATAACAAGTTACTGTAGGAACAATCATTTGATTCTAAATGCTAATGAAGTGGAATGCTTTTATGCTTTTGTTTTAATATAGGCACTGAGAGTTGCATTGCATATATATATATATATATATATATATAGGCATTTTCCTGCTCTCTCTTGATTTCCACTGCTGTTAGTTTGAAACCAGTTCTTAATCTGATTATCACTCCTTCATAAGTAATTTATTTTTCTTGTGATTGGTTTTGCAGTTTTCTCTATTTTTGGTGTGGTATTCCACTAAATTATCATGATGTGAAATAGAACTAACTTCTTTGTTGAACAACATAGACCACTGATTGCCAGAAAAGGTTTTGGTAAGAAGTACAGTCAGATTGTTCCTCAGTACAGTGAGGATGATGAGAATTCACCTCTTGTAATTTGGATATGATATCAAGAGGGACAAGTCCCTAGAGAAAGACGTTATGCTTGGTAAAGCATAGGGTCAACAAAAAAGAGGAAAACCCTCAACGTGACAGATTGACACAATGTCGGCAATCATGGGCACAATCATAGCAACTATGAGGATGGTGTAGGACTAGGCAGTGGTTCATTCTGTTGTTTGTAGGGTTGCTATGAGTTGACATCAGCTTGACTGCATCTAACAGCAATAGTATGTCGTCGTTGTTGTTATGGGCCACGGAGTCAGTTCCAATTCATAGCTGCCCTGTATGGGGTTTCTGAGGAGTGGCTGGTGAATTTGAACAGCTGACCTTGACATTCAAACTGACCTTGAGGTCTAGTGCTTATCCTATGGTGCCACACCAGGGCCTTCAACAGTAGTAGATATGGAACATATCAAAATATGAAATATTCTGTCACATCAAAAAATCTCTTACTTCTCCTTCTCAATAATCTTATCCTTCCTAACCCCTGAAACCAGAGGCCACGATTGTTCTGATATGTATCACCTGAAATTAGATTTGCCTGTCAGGAACTTCATTATCAGTGGAATCACAATACTCTATTGTGCCTTACTTTTTTGGATCAGCACAAATGTCTGAAATTGGTTTCTTTGGGTGACATGACAAAATACCACAAACAGGTAGCATTTTGATAGTCTCTCAGTTCTGGAGGCTGGAATTCAGGATGTCTGATAGCTTGAGAGGAAAATATTTCTGTCACTTACAGCTTCTGTTATCTCCAGATGTTCTTTGGCTTATAGATCTTCATGTGCATCACACTTATTTGCTTGTGAAACTCTGTTTCCTTATCTATTCTCTCCTTTAATAAGACTGCCTTAGCGTAGTTGATAAGATCATCAAAGAAAAAAACATTTCCCAGTAAGGTAACATTACAGTTACAAGCATAGAACTTCAGCATGTGTTTTTGTGGGTGACATAGATGAATCCTTATTGTTGAATATGTCAGTATTTTTTTTCTTGTTTCTGGTGATTAGGATTTTATTAGATGAAAATAACCATCTACTTACTGATATTGTTAGGGTCCAAAGATCATGTGACAATCAGTAATATGCAAAAATGCAGGATAACTATATTATTTAACTGACAAATCACTTCATTATGTAACAGGCCAAACCCCTGAAAATCCTAGCCTAGCCTGGTTGACTCTTACCTTTAATTCTCACGGCCACTGTTATTCTTGCCTCACATGTCATCTTTCATTACTGCTAGATTGCACTGATGATGTACAAAATAATCAGATTATACACTTTTTTACTATTACCATAAATGTGAAATGTCAGATAACAAGATATTTGGTAAGTGAGGAATAGGTATACATCACAATGTGATTATTTATTTTACTGACAAACATGTGGTTTGTTTCCAGTTATTGAATATTTTAATAAATGTTAAGAATATTTGTGTGCACGTATCTTTGTGGACATATGTTTACCCTTGGTCAATGCCTAGAATTTCAATTGTTGGGTTACAGGCCAGACATATGTATCACTTTACAGGACAAACATGTGTATCACTTTATAAGAAATGTTATGATAATATTAAAAAATAATTGTATCATTTTGTAATTCCACCAGCAATTTATGTAATAGTACAGACTGTTCCACAGTTTACCTAATACTTGATTTTGTCAAAGTTTTTCTTTTTAATATTTTTTGGTTGTTGTTATTGTTAAACGTCATCGAGTCAGTTCCAACTCATGGCTACCTTTTATAGCTTTTCTGAAGAACAGCTGTTGGGTATGAACCACTGACCTTGAAGTTCACAGTCCAGTGCTTATACTCCATTACCATACCATGAATCCAACATTTTTTGATGATTATGGAGGGCATGGAAAGTAAATTATCCACTAAAAAGTTATTGTTGTTGTTAGTTGCCCTTGAGCTGGTTCCAGACTATATAACAAATTTCTACAATTCAATATTAAATAAACAAACCAATAAAAAGTAGACAAGACACATATATCAGGATTTATAAAAATAATAACTCATATAAAATAAGCCATCATAGAAGAACAAGTTGCCATCACAATCAATGTGTCAGAAATGTTAGCTCATTGTGACAGTAACTTGTTCTCTGTGATGGCTTGCTTTTATATTTGTTATTATTATTATGTGGAGCTCTGGTAGCATAGTGGTTACAAATAGGGCTGCGAACCTTAAGGTCAGCGGTTCGAAACTCCCAGCTGCTCTGCAGGAGAAAGATGAGGCTTTCTACTCCTGTAAGGATTTACACCCTCGGAAAACCTGTACAGGGCCGCTATGGGTCAGAACTCGACGGCACTTAACAACAACAACATTATTATTATGCATTCCTATATTAAATCTCTGTTTAAATGTTTTATCTGTTTTTATTGGTTCGTTTATTTAATATTGAACTTTAGGAATTTGTTATATATATAGTCTGAATACAAGTTCTTTTTAATTTTACATACACATTGCAATTTTTCTCAGTGATTTTCCTATTTATTCCATTAATGCTGTCATCTGATTATTACAATAACAAATGTTTTCATTTTGTATATTATTTATCTTTTTTCTAAAATGATGTCCACTTTCTACATTTTATGTGAGAAATCATTCTTATAATTTTTTTCCTACATTTTCTTAGCCATGTTTAGAGCAGCTTTATAACTGAGCAATGCAATAAGGTGAAAGAAAAAAAAATTAAATAAATACAGAAAAGATTTAACTATGTAAACCTTAAATATAATCATTATATTCTACACAACTAGGTAATAGAGCACATCTATATAGTTGTAGTAATGTAAACGCTGAATATGAGTTTAAGAAAAAATTACAACAATTGTTGGACACAATTATGTGTTTGGGGGAAGGGACTAGTAAAATACTTTAGTAATCTATTTCAGGAGCTTTGGTGATATAGTGACTTATGTGCTGGGCTGCTAAACACAATGTCAGCACTTCAAATCCACCAGCTGCTCCACACGAGAAAGATGAACGTTTCTGTTCCTGTAAAGAACAAAAAGTTTATACTTTAAGCCTTGGAAACACTATGCAGAGTTCTCTTGAGTTGGAAGCAAGTCAATGGCACACACCAACAAATCTAGTGCAAAGATAATAGATTATAACTAAAATGTTAAAATCAAGAATTATATAAATATATTATTTAGACACACTGAGAAATACTAGACAAATAATATAAAATAATTGAAAAGTATTTTATTCAAAGTTTATGTGGGTTATATAGATTAAAATGAATCGTTGTGCTATTTGGAGAGCTATTTGCAGCATGAGTTATTTGAAGAACTATTTGATTTTAATTTTCATATGTGCATAATTTTAATAAAAATAAAAGCTAAAGGAAATTTTGTCTGGATAAGAAGGATTATGGATAAGAAACAGATAATACTGGTATAATTTTAAAAAATTATCAGGAGTTGAAATATTGAAGTTACCAGTCAGACAATATATTTTTCATTGTCATAGTATTCATAAATAAATATTTGAATAAATAAAACAAATAAAATATTTCATAAATATGAAAATATTTGGCAGTATAAAAATGAAAATTTTTGTAAATTAAAGTCCCTTGGCCAAATAAATACACATTCTCAAGTAATACTTAAAGATTAAAATTTTTCAGAAATATGATTGTGTACTTTGGGATTGGGGGATTAAGCCATTGTTAAAATTTTTGCTCTTATTGGGTGGAACACAAGGGAAAGTTTGAACTCATTTCTATCCAGATTTCCTCCTTGATTGTTAGCAAAGACCAAATACGAGAAAGAACCAAAGAGAGAAAGAAAGGAAAGAAGGAAGGAATAAATGAAGGTCTAATAAAACAGTTAGATAAACTTTCTATGGAAATAAGCTTCTTCACATTCTAAGTTACTCACATGACTCAATGGCACCTAACAGCAACAGAAATCGCTCAACTTGAATTGTCCTTGGATTTAAATGCTTTATATTATTCATAATATTTTCCTTAAAAAATTATATCAGTCAGTTGATCAGGAAGCTGTGGCTGTTTTCAAACTGTTTTGTGGCTGTAGCACAGACTTCCAAGTGAAATTGTAACCCAGAATGAAAACAGAAAATTTGGAGTATTGAATTGGTTAGCATTTCACTGCAAACATAAGAATCCACATTTATCAATTCCAAACCATTTGTGATTAGCCTGTTTATCCCTTACCTTGGATAGTGCAAAAGAAATTGAACTGAATAAAATGCAATCCTTTGCCACTCATTTAACATAAATTATTGTTTGTACTGGGAAATTGTTTGAGCAGCTATTTGTGAAGGGACTTTAATTTTGGCATCTTTATTGTTTTTCCAAAGGAAGTTCATTTAGATAAGTACATGTGCTAGCTACTTTTTAAATGTTTTCAATGACTTAGACTTCATATAAACACACACCACTATTTCTTAAATGCTTTAGTAATATAGACAGCATGCATAGTACAATAAAGTAGTGATGCTAAAATCCATTTCCTTGTAATACAGAGAACATTTTAATATTCTAGAAATTATATTGTAAAATCTTGCTAGAGATTATAGCTCAAATTTCCATTTATATTAATAACATAACCTATTTCAGTGAAATCAGAATGTTCTATATAATATCCTTCATGATAAATGTTCATATTAAAGATTTGATGATTGAGACAAAATTCAGTAACACAATTACTGCATTCTGCTTTCTGCATGCTATGACAAACTGAGCAAGTATATTTTCTGTAACTCTTTGCACAGTTCTTAGGCAATTACTTGCCTTTAGCTAGCATTATAGCTTATATCATATGTTATTTGATGCAGTATTTAAAGAATATATTTCTATGTATATAATTGTGAGTATGCACAATCACATATATGCATACATGCACACATGTATGTTCATCTGAGGGTTGTAAATTCAGGATTCTTCCATTGGACAGCATTCAATCTTCATGATTCAAGGTGGTGGTAAACTCCTTCCAGGCATCAAATCAAGATAGATAAAGAAATTAAGAAAATATCTAAGAAAATGGTGTGACAGGAGTTTTTTTAAGAACTTTTTTTTTCTGGTAATGCCACAGGACATTTGAGGTTATAATATTGGCCAGAACCTAGTCATATGATCATACTAACAATTCCTGAGTAGTAGATTATATTAGGCAGCTATGCAAGCAGCTAAAAACAGTATGTTGGAAACAAAAGATGAATATGGGAGCCCAGGATAAAAACTAATGCATTGTGGGGTAATAGGCCCAATATATGAATTGCACACCATATGACCCTACCCTATATAATTTCTACAGGTAGACCAGAAATTTGACTCACAAGCTTCCCATGAATAAAAGAAAACTTGATAAGATGCAACATTTAGAACCATAACCAATAACTACATTAGTAGAAATATAATTTACTTTTGTTGAGGATCTGATATTTTCCTCAGAAAGAAATCATAGTCTCATATAGTAGATGCCATTATCTCAACATTCATATAATAGAAACAAACACCCCACTGCCACTGAATCAATTCTGACTCATAGTGACTATAGGAGAGAGTGGAACTACTTCTTAAGAGTTTCTGAGAATGCAAATCTTTATAAGAGTAGGCTGTCTTATCTTTCTGCTGCTGCAGAGTGGCTGGTAGGTTTCAATTGACAACCTTTTGGCTAGCCACCCAACACTTAACATATTGCACAACCAAGACCCCTTAATGGAAACAACAGGTACCTTTAATGTTTCTGTTTTTCAGTTGTTTCTCAGAATAGGCCAAAGTGAAACTCATCAACAGAAACTTTAGAGGAATTAAAGAATTATAATACAGATAACACATACAGCTATAGGATGGCATAGTTTAATATAGTATAATGTTTATGTATCAGGATAAGAGGAAGACTCATTAACAACCTGTGATATGCAGATGATACAACCTTGCTTGCTGAAAGTGTAGAGGACTTAAAATACTTACTGATGAAGATCCAAGACCACAACCTTTAGTATGGATTGCATCTTAATGTAAAGAAAACAAAAATCCTCACCACTGGACCAATAAATAACATCAAGATAAGTGGAAACAAGATTAAAGTTGTCAAAGACTTCATTTTTCTTGGATCAACCATCAACACTCATGGAAGCAGCAGCCAAGAAATCAAACGACATATTGCATTAGGCAAATCTGCTGCACAAGACCTTTTTAAAGTGTTGAGGAAATATATCAGCTTGAGGATGAAGATGCACCTGACCCAAGCCATGATATTTTCAATAACCTGGTATGCGTGTGAAAGTTGGACAATAAATAAGGAAGATCATAGAAGTATTGATGCATTTGAATTATGGTGTTAGAAGAGACTATTGAAAGTACTATGGGCTGCCAAAAGAACAAACAGATCTGTGTTGGAAAAGTGCAGCCAGAGTGCTCCTAGGAGGCCAGGATGGCCAGACTAAATCTCTTATTGGTGATTTTGACTTGTGTTCTACATTTTCTTCCACACTATCCAGGACCTTCTATTGTGATGCCTTCAAGAGCAGTTGGCAGTCCTAGCCAAGCACTGTTAGGTCCTTGAGTCACAGGGTTGTGGAGACCCAGGTTCATGTATCCATTAGTCCATTGGATTGTTTGCAGGCATCTTCAGTTTTCATCACTCTTCTTTGTTCCACACAAGGAGAGACCAATAGTTGCACCTTAGGTGGCCACATACAAGCTTGTTAAGACCCTAGTTGCTACACACTAAAGTAGGAAGTAGAACACCGGTTTTGTGCACTATGTTATGCCAATTGACCCTGACACTCTCTGAGACTAGGATCAGGCCCTCCGGGATGAGAAATTCATTCCCTCAAGGTGTTTGATAGTGTCTAAGAAATTTTCACAATTTTGTCCACTGTATGCTCGTTAGGTCTTAGCGAACTCCTTAAGCTTTGGTACAATAGATTTATTTTAGGTAGTTGGGAGTGATATCATTGATTTTTTAATTAGAATATAATAAGGGTTGACAGCAAGTAAAATGAATTTCAGGCATAGTGAAATATATCTGATTAAAGATAATAAATGTCTGACTAAGTCAATTTGGAGGGTGAAGGCGATACATGTATATTTGACAATTATTAGTTGCATGGAGTCCCTCAGTGGCTCAAATGCTTAAGCACTCAACTAGTAGCCAAAAGATTGGCCATTTTAACACACCCAGAGGCACTTCAGAATTGACTCAAGGACAACTAACACAAAGACAATTAAGTGGAAGTAGCATGGGTTGAGTAGTGGTTACTAATCGGGCTGCGAACCGCAAGGTTGGCAGTTCGAAACTACCAGCTGTTCCGCGGGAGAAAGATGAGGCGTTCTGCTCCTGTAAAGATTTACAGCCTCAGAAACCCTGTACAGGGTCGCTATGAGTCAGAACTGACTCCACGGCACATAACAACAACAACAAGAAGCATGGTTAATAGCTATACACACATGAGGATTGACTTTAATGAAGCTAAGATTCTTCCCTTCTGCCCATTCAAAGATTCTAATGATTAGAAGCTGCTTAGAGTGATATATCTAAAATGCAAATCTCATCCTGATAGTTGTTTTAAAAGATATTCTAAAGGTCTTCTGTTTCCTTATAATAAACTCCAAGGAGTTGTAGATACATAGAATTTTATGTATTTGAGGGGAATTTTTAGGAGTCCTGGTGGTACAATGGGTACACACTCCACCCTGTGGGAAAGATATGGTAGTTTGCTTTCTTAAAGCTTTACAGTCTTGGGAACCTTTTGGGATAGTTATACTCTGCCCCATATGGTTACTGAGTCAGAATTCACTTGATGTCAGTGGATTTTTGTCTTAGTTACCTAGTACTGCTATAACAGAAATACTACAAGTGATGGCTTTAGCAAGTAGAAACTTAATTTTCTCACAATTTAGGAGGTTAAAAGTCTGAATTCAGAGAAATGTCCTTAACTCCTTTAGTATGTATAGGTCCAGCATTCTTGGCATTCCCTATGTGTGTTGGCATCTATCTTCCTCTGGATCTAAGAGCTTAACAATGCAGGGAAGCCAAGTTCAAAGGACGTATTCTACTTCCAACTCTTCTTTCTTGGCAGCAGTGAACCCCTCTTTCTCTGTTTAGTTGTCTCTCCTTTTGTACCTCAAAAATAATTGGCTCAAGATACAAGCTGATTTTGTAGCTTGCATCTGATTCGATTAGAATCATAGAAGTGAGGATTTACCATACATTTGATAAGTACATCAGATCAGAGTTGATCACATTAAATCATACCATGGGGTTGGTTGTATTATATTAGATACCATCATGGAGGTAATAACTACATCTCATCTGCCAAACAACCAAGAATCTTGGCCCAGTCAAGATAACATGAAAACTTAACCATCATAGTATGCCCCTTGTCAACTGGGCACCTGCACATATCTCCTTGAATCATGTACATGATCTTTTAACAAAGACAATTATAAAGTCAGACTTGCACTGAACATAATACAGTCAACACACTTACAACCCAAAGCACACTAACCACATTATTTGTTATAGTTTTTATAATTAAGTGTCATAGAGTTGATTACGACATATAGCAATTCTGTATAGAGTTTTCAAGAAGTGACTGGTAGGTTTGAAACACCATTCAAACAGACCTTGCAGCCCAGTAATTACTCTACAATGCTAAACCAGAACATATTGTCCCCAGATTCTTCCAATTCTAAATTTCAAACTGGGACAAATTCCTTTTCATCTGTGATTCCAGAATATAAATGATCTTATACCAAATACAATGGTGGAATAGGCAAAAAATAAATATTTCCATTACAATCAGGAACAGTTGGAGAGAAAGGATAGCAGACTTTAAGCATGTAAAAAATACAGCAGAGTAATTTACAGTAGCTATCAAATCTTGAAAACAGTCCTCTGTTCTCTGATACCACATAGGTGTTGGTTCTTCCCTCCAAATTCTATGTGCTAGCCATGTACTCTGGACTCTGAAGTGATCACTCAAACCTGAGCTTCAACTCTGCTTTCTAGGCACACTGGAACGACAGTTCTATCCCTCATCTTTGGGAAGCCCTATTCTCCTTGTGTATATGAGTGGCTACTCCACCCTCTTGGCCTGAGCAGGCCCCATTCTTCTACCTTCTTGGGCATTGCAGCTCCAGCCCCTCAACTTTAAGCAGAATCCTCATGAGCACAATTAAGTGTTCTGGAATACTCACACTACACAATCTTCTCCATAGCTTGTCATGATTCACACAATCAAAAACCTTTGTGTAGTCAATAAAGCACAGGTAAACATCTATCTGATATTCTTTGCTTTCAGCAAAGATCCATCAGACATCAGCAATGACATCCCTTATTCCATGTCCTCTTCTGAATCTGGCTTGATCCTATGGAAGTTCTCTCTGTCAATGTATGCTTGCAGCTGTTTCTGTATTACCTTTAGTAAAAACTTTACTCGCATGGAATATCAAAGAGATAGTCTGATGATTTCCGCTTTCTGTTGAGTCTCCTCTCTTTGGAATGGGCACAAATAATGATCTCTTCCAATCAGTTGGCCAGATAGTTGTCTTCCAAATTTCTTAGCATAGATGAGTGAGTGCCACCTGTTCCCCCTCGCTTTCTTGAAAGATTTCAATTTTAATTCCATCAGTTTCTGGTGCCTTGTTCTTTGCCATTTCCTTCAATGCACCTTGGAATTCTTCCTCTGTATCATTGGCTCTTGATCATATGCTAGCTTTTTTTCCCCTTTAATTGTAAATTATATGATAGTTTACATTGGAGAACATCAGTAATGCATTCATCCTATCCTATATGGCTTCATTGCCATAGTTACAGTCCCCTCCATGCATCATCAAACAACCAAAGGGTACACTCTGCAAGCCCGCCCCCTGGTCATCAGCACACAGCTTCTCTCCCTCTCTGTGTCCAGAGTCCCCAGCTGCTCCATCTTTCCATGTCATCATCTTTGCCTCCATCTCTGGTGTCACTGCTTCTCTGGTTTGGTCCCGCACTCCCCTCTTCTCCCTTGATGGTTCGAAGGACCTCTGTTCCTGGACTGCAAAGTCAACCACTCCCTTCCTTTTGATACAAAACGTTTACATTGTCAACCCTCATTGTCAGTCCTGATAGCAATTATTCATTGTACCATAAGAGTCTTATCCCCATCTCCTTTGATCAGTCCCATCCAGACAGATTGGATACCACTCCGTGGAGATTCATATGCTACCTTTTGAAATAGCTGAACATCAATCATTTCCTTTTGGTACAGTGACTCTATGTATTCCTTCCATCTTCTGTTGGTGTTTTCTGCATCATTCAAAATTTACACAGAGAATCTTTCAATAATGAATGTCGTAGCTTGAACTTTTTCTTCAGTTCCCCCAGATTGAGAAATGCTAAGCGTGCTTTTCCTTTTTGGTTTTCTGACTCCAGATCTTTGTACATTTTATTGTAATATTTGGCTTTATCTTCTCGAGGTGATCTTTGAAAATTTCTGTCCAGCTCTTGTACCTCCTCATTTCTTCCATTTGCTTTAGCATCTCTACACTGGAGAGCAAGTTTTAGTGTCTCTTCTGACATCCATTTTGATCTTTTTCTTCTTTCTGGTCTTCTTAATGACTTTTTGCTTTCTACCTGCATGAAGTTCTTAATGTCATCTCACAACTCTTCTGGTCTTCAGTCTTTAGTGTTTATTGTATCAAATCTCTTCTTCAGATGATCTCTAAATTCAAGTGGGATTTATTCAAGGTCATATTTTGACTCTCATGAACTTGTTTTCATTTTCTTCAGCTTTGGTTTGAATCTGAATATGAGCAGTTGATGGTCTGTTCCACAATCTGTCCCTGATCTTGTTTTTTTTTTTTTTTTTTTAATTAAATGTTTTTATTTTGGATTGAGTGAAAGTTTAAAGGGCACATCATCAGCTTCACAGTCAACCATTCATATAGCTTGTTTCATTACATTGATTATTATCCCCTCCATATATCATCAGTTTACAGTGTTTCTCTCTATCCTCTTTAGCTTTTTCTTTTTTTTTTTTTTTTTGGGGGGGGGGGAGGGCCTCGCCTTTTTGGAATTTACAGTCTCGGCTTTTAGGGAAGGTTTTTACATTTGTCTGTGGATATCCAGGGCTCATGTATGAGATTACTAACAAGCATTACTGAATAATCAGATGAGGGGCAGTTTGCTATGTCTACTAGGTAGCTAGAGTCTGATCCTCAGAGCCTATGGTTTGGACGGTCAACAATGCTTGGGCCCACAGGGGCTTGGCCTCCTGACCGGGTCTGCACAGTCTGCATCTGAATCCTCCTTATTTATTGATTGTTTAAGGGACGCTGCCTGTCTTAGGTGGTCAGTGCGAATTCCTCAGTCTTACCAGTCATTGAGACTCATTGCAGCATGGCAATGGCTCTGTCTTAAGTAGCTGAGGTTCCACGTGATCCTTACCCGTCTCTGGCCACACGTCCAGCATAAACAGCCGCCATCCGAGGAAGGCAGGGAGGGAGGAGATCAGATGGGGCCCTGATCTTCTTTTGACTGATGATATGGAGCTTTTCCATTGTCTCTTTCCACAGATGTATTCAATTTGATTTTTGTGTATTCTATCTGATGTGTATAATCATCTCTTAAGCTATCTAAAGCAGGCATTTGGAAAGAACAAATCATTGATTTTGCAGAATTGTATCATGTGTTCTACAATATCATTTCTATCACCAAGGCCATATTTCCAACTACTGATCCTTTTTCTTTGCTCCCAACCTTTGCATTTCAATCACCAGTAATGATCAATACATCTTGATTGCATGTTTGATGAATTTCAGATTGAAGAAGTCAGGAAAATTCTTCTATTTTATCCTCACTGGCTTTAGTGGCTGGTGTGGAAATTTGAATAATAGTGGTATTAACTGGTTTTTCCCTTCAGGCACATAGAAATTATCCTATCACAGACAGTGTTGGACCTCATGACTGATATGGATATGTTCTTATTGACAATGAATGCAACACCATTCCTATTCAATGTGTCATTCCTGGCATATTCAACTATGTGGTTGTCAGATGTGTTAATTCTGATTATAGGAAAGACAACCCACTGAGGAATTCAGCACAATATAACCAAAGTGAATAAAGACACTAAGAAGTATACAAGAATAAAGAACAACTACAGTTAACATGATTTACAATTTTTTAACAAGAGTGATCATAAGCCAAAATCATTGTTAATGATTACTTAAGTATATGCATACGATGTGGGTCTGGGAAGGCATTATATGCTCGTACATGTTGTTGTTGTCAGGTGCCATCGAGTTGGAACAGCTTCAATTAATAATCACCTAGGTTCATGGAAAAAAAATGTAGAATCTGATTCAGTATGTCTGTGGAGGAAATGTAAATGCTCAGCAGAGATAGAATTGGAATTAATCAGTTAGGAGACCCAGTTACAACATGTTTCATGAATTTGTCATTCTTTATTGCTCTTGTTGTTGAGCTGGTTCCGACTCAAACTGTCATATACAGGGTTTCTGAGGATTCAAAAATCTTTGTTGAAGCAGAAAATGTCTTATTTATCCTTCAGAATGTGCTGTTGGGCTCAAACTGCTTACTTTGTGGTTAACAGTCCAGTACTTATTCTATGGAGCATTGTTCTGTATATGAAACAGAGTTTATCTATTCATCTGTTGACTTAGATTATTTTCACCTTTTTGCTATTGTGAATTATTCTGCAATGAACATGGCTCTATTCATGTAACATCTCTTAAATCTCTAAAATATGTACCTGTGAATAGGATATCTGGAACATAATGTGCTCTATTTCTAGCTTTTTGAGAAGGCAACATATAATTTTCTGTTGTGCTATTTTAGAGTCCCACCAGCAATGTATATGAGTTCCAAGCTCCCTGCCCACACTGTCACCAGTATTTGTTATTTTCTGTCTCTCTCTCTCTCTCTCTTTTTTTTTTTTTTTTTGATTAGTGCCATTTTACAGGAATGTGATGGTGTATCATTTTAGTTTGATTTACATCCCTCTAATGACTATTGCCAGCACTCGTCTGTCAAATTGTCATGCTGTGTTAGCTTGTGTGTTGCTGTGATGCTGGAAGTTATGCCACTAGTATTTTAAATACCATCAGGACACACCCATGGCAGGTAGTTTAAGCTGAGCTTCCAGATGAAGACAGGGCAGAAGGAGAGGTGAACTGCTTCAGAATGTTTAGCCAATAAAAACCTTGAGAATAACATTGAAACATTATCTGATAGCACAAGAATATTGAATATTAAAATACAATGTATTGCATCAGAACATTGTCATAGATAGTGTTGGAAGATGAGCCCCTCAAGTAAGAAGGCATTCAAAATATGACTGGGGAAGAGTTGCCTCCTCAAGGTAGAGGTGACTGTGATGATGTGAATGGAGTAAAGCCATCAGGAGCTTCATTTGCTGATGGGACACAATTCAAAATGAGGGGAAACTGCTGTAAGCACCCATTAATAATCAGAGCATGGAATGTTTGAAATATTAATCTAGGAAAGTTTGAAGATGTCAAAAAGGAAATGGAATGCATAAAGATCAATATTCTATGCGTTAGTACACTGAGATTGACTGGTATTGACCATTTTTCATCTGACAATTATATTGTTTGCTAGGTATGACAAATTAAACTTAAATGGCATCACATTCTTTACCACAAAGAACATTTATAGATCTATCTTGAAGTTTAATACTGTCTGTGATAGAATAACATCTATATATGTATAAGGATGACCTGTTTATACAATTATTGTTCAAGTTTATGCACCAACTACAAAAACCTGATGATGAAATTGAAGAATCGTAACCAATTTCCGTCTGTTTGAAATTGATGAAACATACAATCAAGACACTGAAAACAAAGAGGCAAGATAAGCAGTTGAAAAATATAGCCATGGTGATAAAAATGATGCTGGAGATTATATGATAGCAAATTCTGTTTAGAAACAACATAAAACATGACTGTACACATGGACCTCAGCAGATGGAATGCACAGAAATGAAATCGACTACACCTGTGCAGAGATTGTAGAAAAGCTCCATATCATCAACCAAACAAGGCCTGGGCAGAATGTGGAACAGACCATCAATTGCTAATATGCAAGTTCAGACTGAAGCTGAAAAAATTTCAACAATTCCATGAAAGCCAAAATATGACCTTGAACATACCTAACCTAAAGTGAAAAATCATTTCAGTAACAGATTTGATGATTTAGACACTAATAACTGAAAACAAGAGTTGTCAGATGACATCAAGAGCATCATACAAGAAGAAAACAAAAAGTCATTAAGAAAAGAAAGAAGGAAAAGACCAAAATGGTTGTCAGAAGAAGAAACACTATAACCTGTTACATCCAGCATAGAGATACTAAAGACAATGAAAGAAATGATGAAATAAGAGTTCAAGAGTAATATTCAAATGGCAGCTTGAAAAGATAAAGTCACATTTTATAATGAAATATGCAAAGACCTAGAATTAGAAAACCAAAATATAAGAACCTGCTTAGCATTTCTCAAGCCAAAAAATCTGAAGAAAATAATTCAAGTGTGGACTTCACATATTGAAGGATTCTAAGGCAAAATATTGAATGATGCGGGAAGCATCAAAAGAAGATGGAATGAATACAGCGTCACTATAACAAAAAGAAATGGATGATATTTAACCATTTCAAGAGTTAGCATGTGATCAAGAGCCAGTGTTGCTGAAGAAAGAAATCTATGATACACTGAAGGCCTTGGCAAAGAAGAGGGTTCCAGGATTGGATGGAATACAAATTGAAATCTTTCACCGAACTGATACAGCCCTGGAGGTACTCACTCATCTGTGCCTATAAATTTGTAATACAGTTATTTGCCAAATTGACTGGAAGAAATCCATATTTGGGCCTATTCCAAAGACAAGTGAACCAATAAAATGTGGAAAACATTAAAAAATATCTTTAAGATCACATGTAAATAAAATTTTGCTGAAGACAATTCAAAAACAGCTGCAGCATGACATTGACAGGGAATTTACAGAATCTCAATCCAGATTCAGATGAGGACATGGGATGAGGGATATCATTTCTGATTTCAGATGGATCTTGGCTGAAAGCAGACAATACCAGAAAGATGTATACATGTGCTTTATTAACTATGCGAAGGCTTTCAACTCTGTAGGTCATGACAATTTATGGACAACATAGTGGAGAGTAAGTATTCTAGAACACTTAGTTGTGCTCATGAGGAACCTGTACATGCACCAAGAAGCAGTTGTTCGGGCAGAACAAGGGGACGCAATGGTTTAAAATCATGAAAGATGTGCACCAGGGTTGCATTCTTACACTATACTTATTCAATATTTATGCTGAACAAATAATACGAGAAGATGGATTATATGAAGAAGAACATAGAATCAGTATTGAAGGAAGACTCATTAACAACTTGCAATATGCAAATGATACAACATTGCTGAAGAGGACTCAAAATACTTACTGATGAAAATGAAAGACCATAGCCTACAGCATGGGTTGCACCTCAATGTAAAGAAACAAAAATTCTCATCACTGGACCAATAAATAATATCATGATATATGGAGACAAGATTGAAGTTGGCAAGCACTTCATTTTTCTTGGATCCACTATCAACAGTTGTGGAAGCAGCAGTCAAGAAAGCAAATGATGTATTGCATTAGGCAAATCTGTTGCACAAGATAACTTCAAAGTGTTCAAGAGCAAGATGTCAGTTTAAGGACTAAGGTGTCATTGACCCAAGTCGTGTTATGCTCAGTAGCTTCATATGTATGTTGAGTTTGACAGTGATTATGGAAAACCTTAGAAGAATTGAAGCATTTGAGTTATGGTGTGTTGGAGAAGAATTTTTAAAGTACCATGGACTGCTAGAAGAACAAATATATGTTGGAAGATGTACAGCAAGGATGCTCCTTAGAAGCCAGGATGGCAAGACTTCATCTCTCATACTTTGGGCATGTTATCAGGAGGGACCAGTCTCTGGAGAAGGACATCATTCTAAGTAAAATGTAGGCTATACCAAAAGAGGAAGACCCTAACAAAATGGATTGGCACAGTAGGAGCAGTAATAGATTCAAACTTAGCAATTATTGTGAGGATAGCACAGGGCAGGCCATCTGTTGTGCATAAAGTTGCTAGAGTCAGAACTGTCTCAATGTCACCTAACAGTAAGAACAATAGCTATTGATTACAAGTATCTCTTTATGTATTTGTTAATCACCTGATATCCTACTCTTTGCCTTTGCCTTTTTTTACATTATATTGTTTGATTTTTTTGTTGTTGAGTTGTTGACTTTTTGTATATATTGTAGAGATTGCCCCTTTGTCAGATATGTTGTTACCAAAATATTTTTACCCATCTGTACAGTCTCTTATCAGGCTTTTGGTAAAACTTTTTGATGAGCATGAATATTTAATTTCTAAAAAGTCCCAATTATCTAATTTATTTTCTGTTGTTTGTGTAGTTTTACTTATGTTTTATAGTGTTGTTGTTGTTGTTAAGTGCCGTCGAGTCTAGGGTTTCCGAGGCTGTAAATCTTTACGGGAGCAGAATGCCTCATCTTTCTCCCGCGGAGTGGCTGGTAGTTTCGAACTGCTGGCCTTAAGGTTTTATAGTGTACTTATGGTCAAAATTAAGAACCCTAGCATTATCCCTATGCTAAATTGTAGGAACTTTATATTTTTAAGTCTAGCATTTCAATATTTGATTAATTTTAGTTAGTTTTTGTGTATGGTGTGAGGCATGTGCCCAGTTTCATTTTTCTGCAAATAGATATCCAGTTTTGCCAGTACCATTTGTTAACTAGAATGTCTTTTCCACATTAAATGAACTTGACCCTTGGTCAAAATCAGCTATCCGTAGATGGATGGATTTACTTATGAGTACTTGATTCTGTTTGATTGGTCAATGTGTCTGTCATTATACCAATTCAAGGCTATTTTTTAAAAACTGTTTTATTGTGAATTATGTGATAGTTCACAGGGGAGAACATTGCCTTTGCATTCATCCTATTGTATATCGTTATGTTGCCATGGTTACAATCCCCTCCATGCATCATCATCCAAAGAAAGGGTACACCCCTCAAGCCTGCCCCATGGTTATCTGCACACAGACCCTCTCCCTCTCTGGGTCTAGAGGTCCCAGCTTTTCCATCTCTCTACATCATCTTCTCTGCCTCCATCTTTGGCATCACTGTTTCTCTGGGTAGGGTCCTGCACTCCACTCTTCTCCCTTGATTGTCCCAGGGGGTCTCTGATCCTGGATGGCAAAGTCAATCACTCCTCTCCATTTACTACAAAAAAAATCTGCCTTTACATTCCCAACCCTCACAGTCAGTCCTGATAGTAATTATTCACTATTGTGCCACATGAGTGCTATCCCCATCTCCTTTCATCATTCCCGCCTACACAGATTGGATACTACTCAGTAGAGATTCTACGTTCCTCCATGCCCTCTGGATCTTGTAAGCCAGTCTTGAAAGCTTGAAATCTTATAAGCCAGTCACTTCTTGCCTTTGTAGCCCCCCCATTTTGGGTAGCCAGTGTCCTTGTTGCCCATCCCTGTCTTCCCTGGGTATTGAAGGGGGGGTGGGAATTATCCTAGCTGTAAAGATTTGTTTCCTCTTTTGAGCTACTGCATCCATAGGTGTAGGTCAAGTTCATCAAGTTGTATCAAATTACTTTTTTTTTTTTTTCCTTTTCTTTCTTCTTCTAATTGGATTCTCATCATCCAGACATTGAAGCCAGATCAAGTGGGTATTATCTGCAAGTGTGGGTGTTCTTGTACATATTCCCTCTCTTCTCACCAGCTGGATGCTTCATTCTCCACTCTAGTCCTCTGTGACTATGTCACTGACTCTGGGCCCAGGAGTCCGCAGGTCTTGACAAAGTGCTGGCCTACCAGGTCTCCACCTGGGTTCACAGGAATGTATTGAACATGGTTGGACTTAGCTCACAGCTTCATTGCTGTTTTCCCTCACTTCCTTGTATCAGTGACCAACATGGTCACCTGTCAGAGCATGTGTCTACTCACGTATTCCCTTTGAATTCTAGTCTTGGAAGGAATTTTGCTCTGAGGGGAGCCAACCACTTGCCTTGATTTTTCCTGGGTGAGCAACTTCCTTGTTCTTGTAGTAGTCATTTGGACTGCCATTATTGTTTTGTATTTTTACTGTTGGTCTTTCTTTCAAGAAGTATCTTCTGTTCTTCTAACTGTTCGAGGTTGGTCTTGTCCTTTCCAGTGGAAATATCCCATCTCAGAAGATTCTGGATAGGGTTCAGGATTTCACCTATGGTCTTATGTAATGCAGAGGCTCCACAGGAAGCCTTCTTCACTAAGCACATTGTAGCCCTATTTTAGGTATTCCAATCAGTTATACTAAGGAGCTCTGGTAGCGTAGTGGTTACGAATCGGGCTGCGAACCTAAAGGTCAGCGGTTCGAAACTACCAGCTGCTCCGCGGGAGAAAGATGAGGCTTTCTACTCCCGTAAAGATTTACACCCTCGGAAACCCTGTACAGGGTCGCTATGGGTCGGACCCGACTCGACGGCACTTAACAACAACAACAACAATCAGTTATACTATGGCTATGTAGTATGTTCTGAGATTGAGAAATGTGAGGCCTCGTACTTTGATCTTCTTCAATATTGCTTTAACTATTCAGGGCCTAATTTTTTTTCCCATTTATTGTTACAGTTTTTTTGTTTTTTAAATAAAGAATGTTACTGAGATTTGGATCAGGACTGCATTATATTTATAGATTGCTTTAGATATTATTGACATTTTCCCAAAGCTATGTCTTCCAAATCTTCAATTCAGGGATGTTTTTTCCACCTATGTAGGTCTCTTTTGGTTTCTTGCAGTAGTGTTTTATAGTTTTTCTTGTATAAGATTTTTGTATTCCTCATTAGATTTATTCCTAGGTATTATATTACCTTTTAGGACCTGCTATAAATAGTACTGCAAAGCCATTTGCACTGCAAGGTCAGCAGTTCAAGCTCACCAGCTGCTCCTTGGAAACCCTATACAGGGTTGCTATGGCTAGAAACTGACTCGACAGCCCTTGACAACAGCATAAATAGTACTGCTTCTCGTTTTCCCTTTTGGTGTTCTTGTTAGTGTGGAGGAAGCAAATTGATTTTTGTACACTGATCCTGTAACCTTCCACTTGGATAAAATCAGAAAGAAACAATTTTATTATTTTGGAAATATTTTATCCATCATTGAAAATGGTGTATGAAAGTCTACTGTTATTATTATGCTGTTATTGTTATGTGCCGTCGAGTCCTTTCAAACACATAGTTTCATAGAGCAGCTGGTAGGTTAGAATCGCTAACCTTGTGGTTAGTAGTTCAGTGCTTATCCTACAGTGTCACTATTTCTCTTTTCAATTCTATTAGAGTTTATTTTATGTATTTTGGAGATCTGTCATCGAATGCATAAATAATTATTATTCTTATGTCTTCATGGAATGGCCGTTAAACTATTATATAATGCTTTCTTGTAATGGTCTCCTTATGCGACACTGTAGGCTAAGCAGTGGACTGTGAACCACAGGATCAGTGGTTCAAACCCACTAGGTACTCCTCAGAAACCCTATATGGGGTCACTATGAGTCGGAGTCAACTTGACAGCACTTTACTACAACATAATGAATTTTGACTCAGTCTGTTTCATAAAAAATGTTGCTTTGCTGTCTTTAGCTTACTGTTTGCTTGATATAATTTTTGCCTCTGTTTATTTTTTTCATTTAAACATGATTCATTTTATATTATGTGAGTTTCATCTGGTTTTTGTTTCTTAGTACAAAAATAAGATGTGCTTTATTTTCTGAGTATGGATGATCAAGGTTATAGAAAATAATGTGTGGCTTAAATTATATTTCCATTGATGCTGCTGATCTAAGCAATGGAAATAAAACAAGTAAGGACATCCTTTGATCTTGAACTTTTTTGTGTCTTAAGGCATGTTTCATGTAGGCAACATATTGATGAGCCTTTTTTTCTTTTCAAATCATTTCTGGCACTATCCATCTTGTAACTGGGGCTTTTAATTCATTTATATTCAGTGTAATTAATGATGTTGTTATGTGCCGTCAAGTCGGTTCCGATCCATAGCGACCCTGTACAGGGTTTCCCAGGCTGTAAGTCTTTACGGGAGCAGAAAGCTTCATCTTTCTCCCACAGAACAGCTGGTAGTTTCTAACTGCTGACCTTAGGGTTTGCAGCCCAATTAGTAACCATAGATATGAATTAATTGCTGTCATTTGTTACATTTTTTTGTGTATGCAGTTAACAGATTCTTGGTTCATTTTTATTTTCTATACTGAGTTCTTAATGTATATGATTTATTTTTCCTATCAATCAGTATTGGTTTTTGTTCTTACTGAGTCTTTATTTTCTTCTCGTATTTTGTTACACTGATTTTTCTTTATTTTTCATAGTAGTCATCCTGAAATTTACGTTTATCCTCTTAACTTTAAAACAACCTATTTTACCTTGAAATCATCTTAACTTCTTTATATGGAAGTTCTATATCTATACATTTTTTTGTTTTGAAGTTGCATCATTTGCAACTTAACACCTCAGATTTCCTGTAGGCAGTTTTGTAATTTTATTTCACTTTTGTGAAATCTTTATATTATTTGGAATCTTGGTAATGTTGTCATGTGTCTTAAACCCAGGTTGTTGTCTGATGTCATTAGTTCTCTATCCAAAGGACTCCCTTTAATATTTCTAATAAAGCTGGTCTTGTTTTTACTAATTCGTTTAATTTCCTTTTGTTTCAAAACTTCTTAGTTTTGTCATGATTCTTGAAAAACAATTTTGCTGCATATGATTCTTGGTCAACAATACTTTTCTTTCAGGTTTTAATACATATTGTCACATTACCTTCTTGCTTGTATAGTTTCTAATGAAAAATCAATGGGGAATCTTTTTGGTGATACAATTTTTCCTGAGCTACTTTCAGTCTTATTTTCTTTGAGTTTGTCTTGGAAAGTTTGATTATGATATGACTTGTGATATTTTTGGCGGGGTGCTACCCTCAATGGGGAGTCCTGTTGTGGTATTATAGGGTAATCACTGAATGGCTAACTACAGAATTGGCAGTTCAAAGCTATACAGCAAAACTGGATGGAGCTTGTTGACATTATTGAATGGAATTTTTCTTGTATTTCATATTTGGGAAGCTGTCCTTGTTTGACACTAGAAGATAAGCACTGGATGGTAGCCACAAGGTTGATTGTTCAACCCCACCAGCTGCTCTGCAGAAACCTAATACAGGGTCACTATTAGTTGAAACTAACTCAACAGTACTGACCAACATTTGTAATACGCATTAAAAATTTTCTCTGTAATTTTCTTTCTTCTCCTCACCTTCCAGAATTCCCATTGCATGTTTCAGATAATTTTTAAGCGTTTTTCATCGTTTCTCTGAGTGTTCCTCAAACAGATTTGTATCAAGTCGAAGGAAACAAATATAAATTGCTACAATTTGATGAACTTGACCTATACTTACAAAGGTTGTTGTTGTTGTCAAGTGCCATCGAGTTGGTTCCGACCCATAGCGACCATGTATAGGGTTTCCGAGGATCCACTGGTGAGCTTGAACCACCAACCTTACAGTTCAAGCAGCTTTGCAGTCTGGTGCATTAACCCACAGCACCACACCAGGACTCCTAATTTACAAAGGCAGTAGCTCAAAATACCAACTGAGAGGGAAGGAGTCTCCACATCAAGGATCAATCCTATCCATTCTGTATCCAGGGTTGATAGGGACTGGCAACTTAGACATTGGCTACCTAAAATGGGAGGGGCTATAAAGGTACCATGTGACTGGCTTACAATATTTCAAGAAGGAGTTTAGTTTCAAAATATGAGCGGGGAGGTAGAATCCCCACTTAATCATATTCATCTTGTCTAGGTGGCATTGGTGAAAAGAGATGGGGATGGGATTCTGTGATTCAATAGTGAGTAATTATTGCCATGCATAATTGCAACTGTCACAACTGTCCGGTAGAAGTTTTGTAACAAAAAGAGGGGAGTAGTTAATCTTACAGTCCAGGAACAGAGGACCCCAGGACCATCAAGGGAGAAGAACATTAGTGGAATATGGTACCCTATCCAGGGAAGCAGTGACACCAGAGATGGAGACAGAGATGAAGGCATAGAGAAGCAGAGCAGCTGAAGACTCTAGACTCATGGAAAGAGAAAGGCTGTGTGCTGGTGACCAGGTGCTGGTGACTAGGAGGCAGGCTTGTATAACGTTCCCTTAGGTTGTTTAAATGATTATACATTCCTGAGTGTTTTTGTATACATCCCACACACACATAAAAAGGGGGAGGCGCATAGAAGTAAATACTGTTGAATGATGATACATGGAGGAGATTGTAATCATTGCAATGAAACCACGAATGTAAAACTGATTTTCCTTCATGTAAACTATCACTCAATTTACAATAAAAGCTTAAAAAAAAAATCAAGTCATTTGTCCTTTATTTCACTGATTTTTTTCCCTTCCATTGATTCATCTCTACTTCTGTGTCCTTCCATTGTACTATTTCTAATATTTTATTTTCTTCTTTTGAATTTCTACTTCCTTACTGTATGGAGTCCTGCTGTCATGCTGTGGGTTAATGCGCCAGACTTCAAAGCTGTTTGAACTGCAAGGTTGGCGGTTCAAGCTCACCAACTGCTCCTTGCAAATCCTATACAGTGTCTCTTTGGGTCGGAATCAACTTGACGCCACTTAACAACAACAACATCAACTGTATGATTTAGTAAAATTTTACTCACATGGGATATCAGAGATACTGTGCGATGATTTCAACATTCCATTGGGCATTCTGTATGGGCACAATATGGATCTCTTCCAATAAGTCAACCAGATAGTTGTCTTACACATTTCTTGGAATAGATGAGTGAGTGCCTCCTATGCCACCTCACTTTCTTGAAAGATTTCAATTTTTATTCCATCAATTCCTGGTGCCTTGTTCATTGTCAATTCTTTCAATGTATCTTGGACTTCTTCCTTAAGTATCATTGACAAGCTATGGACAACATTACGAAGTATGAGTATTCTGGAACACTTCATTGTGCTCATGAGGAATCTGTCGTTGGACCAAGGGTAGTTGTTTAAACAGAACATGGGAACACTGAATGGTTTCAAATTAAGAAAGGTGTGTGACAGGATTGTATTCTTTCACCATGCTTATTCAACCTGTATGGTGAGCACATAATCTGAGAAGCTGGATTATATGAAGAAAAATGTAGCATCAGGATTGGAGGAAGACTCATTAACAACCTGCGATGTGCAGTTGATACAACTTTGCTTGCTGAAAGTGAAGAAGACTTAAAGTATTTACTGATTAAGATCAAAGACCACAACCTTTGTTATGGATTACATCTCAATGTCAAGAAAACAAAAATCCTCACCACTGGACCAATAAATAATATTCTTATTAACGGGGAAAAGATTGAAGTAGTCATGGACTTCATTCTTGGATCAATCATCCACACTCATGGAAGCAGCAGTCAAGAAATCAAATGACGTATTGAATTAGGCAAATCTGCTACACAAGACCTTTTTAAAGTGTTGAAGAGCAAAGATGTCAGCTTGAGGACTAAGGTGCGCCTGACCCAAGCCATGGTATTTTCAATAACCTCATATGCATGTGAAAGCTGGACAGTGAATAAGGAAGACTGTGAATAAGGAAGAATAATTGATGCTTTTGAGTTATGGTGTTGGAGGAGAAGATTGAAATTGCCATTGGCTGCCAAAAGAACCAGCAGATCTCTGTTGGAAGAAGTTCAGCCAGAGTACTCTTTGGAGGCCAGGATGGCCAAACTTCATCTCTCATACTTGGGACTTATTGTCAGAAGGGACCAGTTACTGAAGAATGATATCATGTTTGGTAAGGTGGAGGGTCAGAGAAAAATAGGAAGACCCCCAGCGAGATGGATTAGCAAAGTAGCAGCATCCATGGGTTCAAGCTTGGCAACAATAGTGAGGTTGACCCAGGATCGGGTAGTGTTTCATTCTGCTGTGCCTAAAGTCGCTATGAATTGGTATGGACTCAATGGCACCTAACAACAACTGTGTGATTTATAAATATTCATTGAGTCTTGTCAATTTGTTGTATTATGTTCTTGAATTCTTCTAGACTTTTTTTTTTTTTTTTCTGTGTTTCCTTTTATCTCCTATTGTTGTTGAGTGCTGTTGAGTCAGTGCCAACTCATAGTGACTCTGAATAGAGTTTCTGAGGAGTGGCTGGTAAGCTTTAACTACTGACATTGTGGATAGCAGTCCAATGCTTACCCTATAGTGCCACATCAGAATTCTTTCTTTTTCTTTTACACTTTTTATTGTGAATTGAATTAAGGTTTACAGAGCAGGTCATCGGTTTTACATTCAACAAATCATATACTTTGCTTAATTATATGTTTGAAATCTCCTCCATTCACCAATAGTTCACAGTTTTTACCTTTATTTACTTTAGCCACTCCCTGTATCTCCTGCCACCCCCATCTTTCCTCTGCCAGCCTCTTTCTGGTTGTACATTACCTGCCCTGTCACCCATGTCAATGCATATCTACCTTCTAGTGCATGTATCATTTTCTTCTCCCCCCAAAATAATCATAGATTGTTTCTTTTATCAAGAAAACCCCCTATCGCTCTCTTTTTTTGGGGGAGGTGGTGGTATACAAACACACACACACAGAGGGATATATAGTCATATAAACAAGCATAGGGCACTTTCTGGAAGTCAACCTCCTAGCCACCACTTTACTGTCCTTCTCTTTACATGAGTCTAGAGTCCTCCTCTGCTTAGTTTCTCCATGCCATCACCTCTGTCTCAATCTCTGGTGTTGATGCTTCTCTGGTTAGGGTCCTACATTTAGCCCATGCTCTTCTCTCTTGATGGTCCTAGAGTCTTGTGTTCTTGGAATGTAAGATTAACTACTTCCCCTTTTTTGTTACACAACTTCTACTTTTATAGTTATGATAATCACATTTAGGTATGAAAACAATTACTCACAATTGAATCAATAAATCCTATCCCCATCTCCTTTCATCAGACCCATCTAGAAAAGAGGAAAACTATTCAGTGGGGATTCTACCTTTCCCCACCCACTTTGAAGCTAAACTCCCTCTTGAAAACTGGTAAGCTAGCCACTTTGTGCCTTTATAGTGCCCCCTACCCAATTTCAGGTAGCCAGTGTCTAGGTTGCCTTTCCCTATCAACCCTGTGTACATAGGGTGTGGGTTTGATTCTTGTTGTAAAGACTCCTTCCATCTCAGTTGGCATTTTGAGCTTCTACCTCCGTAAGTATAGGCCAAGTTCATAAAATTGTAGCAAATTACAACGGTTTCCTTTATCAAATTTCTATATCTTCTTCTAATTGAGTTCTGCTTATCAAGCCATCAAGGCTCGGTCAAATGGCTACTATCTGCAAGTTTGGAGGTTCTTGCGCATCTGCCCTCATGTCATATCAGCTGAATTCTCAGCTCTAGCCCTTTGCAGCTAGGTCCTCATCCATGGACCCAGGAGTCCCTAGGTCTCACCATACTTTGGACCAAACAGCCCTTCCTCTTCTCTCTCTCTCTCGTCTCAAAGTCGATGGGAGTCTATGAAACATGGTCAAGCTCAGCCCATATCTTCATTGCTGCCTTTTCCCCATTTCTCCTCACAAGTAAACCAATGAGGTTGCCAGCAAGCTTATGTGTCTACTCATGTGTTCCCTTTGAGTTTCAAGCTTGGAGAGGTATTTGTCCTGAAGGGACTTGATTGCTTGCCTTGATTGCTCCCAGGCAAACAACGTGCTTATTCTTGTAGTAGCCAGCCAGATGGCCATTTTTATTTTTTATTTTTCCTGATGGTCTTTCATTAAAGAAGCATCTTCTCTTCTTCTAGCCGCTCTGGGCTGGTCTGTATGCCCTTTCCAAGTGGGAATGCCCCACCTCAGGAGGTTCTAGATGGGGTCAGGATTCCATTTAAGGTCCCATGCACTACAAAGGATTCAGTCACTTACAGACTGAAGACAGGCTTACAAGCTTTCTGTAATCATGTTTCCCTATATTTCTTTCTATCCCATTCAAGTATCTTTTTCACAATAGTAGGCAAGGAGTCTTGGTGTGGTGCTGTGGGTTAATGTGCCAGACTGCAAAGCTGTTAGAACTGCAAGGTCAGCAGTTCAAGCTCACCAGCTGCTCCTTGGAGACCCTATAAGGGTTGCTATGGGTTGGAACTGACTCGACAGTGCTTAACAACAACAAGGCAAGGAAAACCAGTATCCATTAGATAGTCAAGCATCGTAACATTATTTCCCCTCTTGTATCCATTCAGGCTATGCATCTATCCCTGTATCCCAGAGTACCACATCAGGATACTAAAAGGGTCCTAAAATCCTTCTCAGATAATTCTACTATCATTTCTTCCTCAGAAATGTCATTTTATTTCACTGTATTTCTATCATTTTCTTTACCTTTATTTTGCTCACTTCCTTGAGCCTTCTTATTGTCTGCTGTTTCTGAGATATTAGGATGTTATTTTATTTACTTATACATTGATTAATGATTGTTCTGTTATGATACCTTTTTTATTATAAAGTCATATGCTACAAATTGTCAATTTGTACAACCTCTGACCATATGTTCTTTTCTCATAAATCTTGGGTAGATTAAAAGTCCAATGTATAGGTCCATAATAACAAATGGACCCAGTTTTTCTATGTGCCTCATGACTTTATTATTACTTCTGTATTATTTTGTTAAAGATGCTTTAGTATAGCTGAAAGTGTTCCTTTACTATTTCTAATACATAGAATAATATACTATATACTGTAAGCTAAGACAAACACTTTAGTAACAAACATTAAGTACAAACTATAGCTAACTGTTACAAATTACGTATAAATTTAACTTAAAGATAGATTTAGGAATGACTATAGGGACTCCCTGTATATAATATGGCATAACACAATGTCCAAATCATATAATGTTGTGTTGCACAGAAAATATTCTGGGCATTAAACAACACATGACTGTATCAGGGCAGCAAGGCTGGAGTGCTCACCATCGACTGCCAGGTGGGCATGGTGGTGGCAGTAGGGGAGGGAAGGTCATCTGGGTCAGCTCACGTAGCTGATTGCCATATGAGTAGAATGGCCCCACAGGGTGAGTGAGGTTGGCACACAATGCTACTGGTCATCAGTGCAGTAGTGAGGAAGCACTGGCTACTACTTGTCAAGTGGGAAGGCTGTGGGAGGTGATATGTGGGATGAGTACACACCATCATTAGTTGTAAGGCTATGTTTCAGTAGGACATTTTACTGCTTGCTGGGTGGCTGATGTGGCTGTGAGTGGCAGGCAGACTAACATTAGGGGTAGGATAGGGCAACTTGTTCTACAGTTGATGGGCAGAGGGTGATGTGGATTTGGTGCTCATGATGGTTGTCATCAGGAGAGCAGGAGGGTGAAGAAGGATGCTTCTCTGGTCACTGGATATGGGAGTTGGAGCACTCCTCATAGACTGTAGCCAGCAATAAGGACCTCACCCCCAGAAAATGAGAGGAGTAGAGCATCCTAGAGTTTTATAAGGTGGGACCCTCATGCTGACAATCTATAGATCTACTCTCCTAGTTAATGAACCACACTATAGTTCAGGGATCACCATGGTGAGTAGTCTGGTCTCTGATTTCTGTTCTGTTTCTGCTCTTTGGTCACCAGGATCTTGGGAGCTCTCTCCTGCTTTTCTGTGCTTTCTCTTCTTAGATCGATTTCATGTCCTGCTCACTTGCATCACTCTAGGTGTGTCTACACAGTTTCTGTGATACTGTCTTCCTGTGCTCCGCATCCAGGGTCACTGCTCATTTTGTCTCAAAATGGCCACACTGTGCTGGACCAGTTGGAAGAGCACCTCTGATTCATAGTTCTCCTCATTCACCGTTTTCATTCATATTCTCCTTCTGATTGGTGCTTAGTCTCATTCTTCATCCTTTCTTTTTGATGCTTAGGGTTCCAGGATTATCACCTGCATATGTTTCACGTGGCTTCTCAGGATATTGTTGTAGGGGGACAGGTTGGTTTATCTGATTAAGCTGCCATCTTGGCCTATCTCCTAGTCATTTAATCTTAATAAAAATATTGATAAAATGTTAATATAGTTTATATCATAACTGTATTACTTTCATACTATACATTTAAGATTTGTTGTTGTTACATGAGATTGAGTCACTTCTGACTCATAGTGACCCTATATAGAGTTTCTGAGAAGCAGCTGGTGAATTTGAACTGCCAACCTTGCATTCCAAACTGAATTCGTGGTTCAGTACATTATCACACAGTGCCACACCAGGACTCCACATTAAAGATTAAGGATGTATAAAATGTCATTTACATATTTTACAAGCAGGGAAATACACCTAATATGAAGAATAAAATGGTGATCATATTCTTGCAATAAATTCCATTTTACTGTAGTGAATTAAATTACTAGATCTATTACAGGCACATTACCCAAATGTCTTATCTCTAATAGCTTTCCTTGCAGATATATAGTGTATTTATTCTCTATTATTTTCATTATTGCTGCATTTAAAAAGGGATAAGCCAATGTTATGGAACAAAAAGCAATATAGCAGTACAGGGGGAAATGGTATTTCCAAATGAGTGAAATTTTAAACTGAATTTTCTGGTACATATATAAAAAAATTCAAAATACTATAATAAAAAATTTACATGTATATGTGCCATTGTGTGCAATTCTGAAGAAATAGCTTATATATAATTGACCATAAAAACACTGTCCCATTCTCTACTCATAATGCTAAGAATATGTCTTCCTCTAAAATACTTTCTTACTTTAACAATTAAGGAAATAAAGTAATTTAAGAGTGTTTTAAAAATAATCTGAATAGCTAATGATGGATTTTACACTTTATTTGTATTATATCTTCTCCTGAGTATCTTTAAGAAATAAATGACAGATAAGGTTGCTATTTAAAATAGGCTTGATCTATTTGTTCAACATGGAATCACAGATGACATCTGATTATTTGATGTACTGGTTTGAGAATGTGTGTGTGTATGTGTGTGTGTGTGTGTGTAAGAAAGAGAAACAGAAAAAGAGAGATTGAGCAATTGACTTGTAGCCAGATTTACTAAAAGGAACATGAGAGGGTTTTTTAAAGTACATGGAAAAATTCCATTAGGTTTTACTTGAAATTTCTTAAGGACTTATTTTTTTAATGTTTTATTGTGAATTATGTGATCGTTTACATGGAAGAACATTAGTTTTACATTCATTCTATCATATATGATCTCATTGCCATGGTTACAATCCCCTCCATGCATCATCAACCAACCAAAGGGTATACTCTGCAAGTCTGCCCCTGACACTCCCCAGTCTTCAGCACACAATCGCTCTCCCTCTCTGGATCTAAAGTCCCCAGCTGCTCCATATCTCCACATCATCGTCACTGCCTCCATCTCTGCATCACTGCTTCTCTGGGTAGGGTCCCGCTCTCCGCTCTTCTCCATCGATGGTCCTAGGGACCTCCACTCCTAAACTGGAAAGTTAATCACTCCCCTCCTTGTTATTAAACATCTACCTTTACATTTCCAACCCTCACAATCAGTCCTGATAACAATTATTCACTGTTGTATTACAAGAGACCCATCTGCATTTCATTTCATCAGCCCCGCCTAGACAGATTGGATACTTCTCAGTGAACATTCTACCTTCCTCTAGGCCCCCTGGCTCTAGATTCCCTCTTGAAAGCTTGTAAACCAGTCACTTCTTGCCTTTGTAGCCCCCTCCCCCCATTTTGGGTAGCCAATGTCCAAGTTGCCCATCCCTATCTACTCTGTGTGTGGAGGGGTGGGAATGATTCTTGCTGTAAGGATTTGTTCCCTCTTTTGAGCTACTTCATCCATAGATGTAGGTCAAGTTCATCAAATTGTATCAGATTACTCTTTTTTTCTTCTTCTTCTTCTTTCTTCTTCTGGTTGAGCTCTGATCATCCAGTCGTTGAAGCCAGGTCAAGTGGGTATTATCTGCAAGTGTGGGTGTTCTTGTGCAGATGCCCTCTCTTCTTATCAGCTGGATGCTTCACTCTCCACTCTAGTCCTCTGTGACTATGTCACTGACTCTGGGCCCAAGAGTCCGCAGGTCTTGCTACACTGCTGGTCAACCAGGTCTTCACCCGGGTTTACAGAAGTCTATTGAACATTGTAGGGCTTAGCTCGCCACTTCATTGCTGTTTTACCCTCACTTCCCCTTATCAGTATCAAATGTGGTCACCAATCAGAGCATGTATTCCCATTGAGTCTTAGTCTTGGAAGGGGGTTTGCTCTGAGTGGACCCGACCACTTGCCTTGATGTTTCCTGGGCAAGCAACTAGCTTGTTCTTGTAGTAACAGTCAGTCTGCCTATGTTGTTTTATACTTAAGGACTTTTTTGAAGATCATTTAAAAACATCACAATAGCTGGGTGGCTTAATTCCTGGTTTCTCTACTGCTAAACAAAGACAACATAGTTGACACATTTTCTTAGTTTTGCATCTTAATTTTAAAGATACTTTGATGTTTATAATAGAAATGTCACTTGTGATGTATGAGTTTTTATAACATCATCAGTTCGTGTCCTTTTTATTCACATTGCTATTTTCAACTTTTCTGATCTGCTATAAGAGTTATTATAAACACGGAGAACCCTCAGCATCTTCTGATTAGCAGGCTCAGAAAATAAGAGCCTGGGGTACATTTGAATGCCTAATAACCTCATAACATGTATGATAAAATACTATAATGCTTACAGTTTTCATTCTCTACTATTCATGCAACTCAAAGATTCCCTAAAAGTTAAGGAAAATATTCACTTTCTTAAATAATTAGATTCCAATTGCCCTTCAGAAACAACTTGCTTGGCATATCAACAAATACCAGTTGCTGCTAAATTGACTCCGACTCAGTGACTCAATGTGTGTCAGTATAGAACTATAGTCCATAAGGTTTTCAATGAGTGATTTTACATATACAGGATTGCTAGATATGTATTCTGAAGTGCTTTTGAGCTAGGATACACTGTTAAATCTTTCAGAAAGCAAAAATTATTTCTATTATAAATGTTATGTAATAGTTACTAAGGGCATACTTTATATGAGTTACAGTACTTGGTACTTTTACATGTTAATTGTTTCAATCCTCATAGTTCTAGTAGATAGACTAGAGTTATTTTTATTATTTAGAGAAATTATATTTAGATGTAATAATCAAAAATATACTTGCAAATTAAAAAAAAAAGTTTCTCTAAAAGTGCCCATTTTTCTGTTTTTCATTCAATACTAAATAGATACTCTAGGTGTCCTGGTGCCACTGTAGGATAAGCACTGAGCTACTAACCACACGGTCAACAGTTCAAACCCACTCACAGCTTTACAGAAGAAAAATTAGACTTTCTGCTCCCATAAAGATTTACAGCCTCAAAAACCCCAAATATGAGTCTTATTTGATTCGATGGCTATAGGTTTTAGGTATGTGCAATGAACTGTGGCTGCATCAAGTGGAAATGGTGTTCTCATTCAAGGACTTTGAAAGACAGACATTTTAAATAAGAAACTAAAATAAGGTCTGATGAATGTTATGCCTAGGCATTATGAAAATACAGAGTATGTAAGCGTAATTTAGATGCAGTGATAAAGAAAGACCTTCCAAAGAACAAGATTCAACAGAAGTCTGACAGACAAGCCTGGTACAGGGAAATGCGTGCTCCAGGCAAAGAGAGCTTACATAGTAAATGTGAAGAAATGGAAAATCTCTATCATGGCTGGAAATGATAACGTGAGAAATGACAGTAGATTAAGTTACAAAACGGGGCATAAACCAGCTTGCAAACCATCTTATCTTTAAGAAAGACAGCAGACAATGGGAATTTCTTAAGAAACAGCTATCATGAAGTGATTTCTTTTTTAGCTCTACGACTCAAAGCAGAGTATGGAAACAATAATAAGCAACAAAGATTGCTATGGTCATCATAGTATAATTTTCAATATTAAAAAACAAGCTGCCAAAAACCACACAAACAAAAGTAGACAAAATAGATGAGTGGGACATACTAAAAATGAAAAATTTATGTGCATCAAAAGACTTCACCTGAAGAGTAAAAAGGGAACCCAAAGAAAGGGAAAAAAATCTTTTGCAATGACACATCAGACAAGGGACTCATTTCTAAAATATATAGGAAACTACAACATTTGTACAAGAAAAAGACGAAGAACCCAATTAAAAAGTGGGCACAGGATATGAACAGACACTTCACCAAGGAAGAGATCCGGACAGCCAACAAACATATGAAGAAATGTTCACGATCACTAGCCATTAGAGAGATGAAAATCAAAACAACAATGAGATATCATCTCACACCAACAATAACAGCAAAGATAAAAAATGTAGAGGACAATAAATGCTGGCAGGGATGTGGCGAGATCGGGACACTCCTGCATTGCTGGTGGGACTGCAAAATGGTCCAACCTCTCTGGAAAGTAATATGGCGTTTCCTCAGAAGGTTGGAAATAGAAATACCTTATGATCCAACAGTTCCTCTACTGGGTATTTACCCAAAAGAAAAACGAGCCACAAGACAAGAAGATATATGCACACCAATGTTCATAGCAGCACTATTTACAATAGCAAAAAGATGGAGACAGCCAAAGTGCCCATCAACTAAAGAATAGATAAAGAAACTGTGATACATACACACAATGGAATATTATGCTACCTTGAAGAATAACAAGGAAGCTGCATACCACTGGTTAACATGGATGAAACTTGAGGGTATTATGTTGAGTGAAATTAGTCACAAAAAGAGAAATACTGCATAGGACCGCTACTGTAAAAGACTAAGGGAAAGAACCCATACTAAAGAGGGGTGGAGGGATTCTTTCCTGGATTGCTGGGATGTTGGGGGTGGGTGAGGGGAAGAGAGGAAGGTGAAGCACAGGCAGGGAATAGACACAGGAAAGTTTGGGTGCTGGGGAGGGGGGCAATATACAAAAAGGGAGAGGGGAACAGAAGAACAAACAGATGGGAGAACAATTAGGCAGGTTTGAATGGGCTAAATGAGACAGTGGTAAAGAATGATGTATGCACAACCTTGGAACAACAGGGTTCTGGGATACAGAGATTGTGCCATGGTTGTAATGGGGAAAAGGGGGAATAATGTTAAGATGCTTGGCTGTCTTTTGACAAATACAAAAAAGGATAAAAAAAATCCGAAGAAGGCCTAATATTCATGTTGGATAACATGAAGAGGAATAACATAAGAATTATTGGCATTCCAGAACAGGAACAATCACACAAGCCTACAGGGGAGATAGTTGAAGAGCTTCTGGAAGAAAATTTTCCTAACATCATGAAAAGTGAAAAGATAAGCATTCCAGAAGCTCAACGAACCCCAGGATGGATAGACCCTAAAAGACGATCACCAAGACATAAAATAATCAAGCTCTCCAAAATCAAAGATAAAGACAGCATCTTGAAAGAGGCTAGGGAAAAAAGAAATATAACATATAAAGGCTAGCAAATCAGATTAAGCTCAGATTTCTCAACAGAAACCATGCAGTCAAAAAGGCAATGGGGAGAGATATATAAAACCCTGAAAGAAAAAATAACTGCCACCCAAGAATCCTCTACCCAGCAAAGCTGTCAATCAAATA
>NW_006408655.1:3032233-3048219 GCF_000296735.1 Chrysochloris asiatica
AAAAAAAGGGGAGTGGTTAATCTTACAGTCCAGAAACAGAGGACCCTAGGACCATCAAGAGAGAAGCGCACAAGCAGGGTGTGGAACCTTATCCAGAGAAGCAGCAGCGTCAAAGATGGATGACGAGATGGGGGCATGGAGAGGGGGAGTGGCTGAGGACTCTAGATTCATCAACTAAGAAGAGAAGGATTAAGAACTGGTGGCCAGGAGCAGACTTGCAGAATGTGCCCTTTGGAGATGTAAATTATTATATATACCTGAGTGCGTTTGTTTGTTTTTTTGTTTTTGTTTTTTTTTTGATTGTGTGTTTTTTAAAGCTGAAGTGGATAGAGAGAAATACTTTTAACTCATGGTATTTGGAGGGAATTATAATCAATGTAATGAAACAAGTTATATGAATTGTTGAATGTGAAACTGATGATGTGCCCTGTAAACTTTCACTCAATCCCCAATATAAACCTTAAATTTAAAAAAAAAAAAAAAAAAGTAGAGGCCTTAAAAAAAGGTACAGGAATAACATGAAAACAGTCAGCACTCCCTTTACAACATGTACAGGAGGTTTAATTACCAGAGACTCCAAAAACAGTCAAATTTCATGGCTTATCTTCTGTCATGTTTTACCATGAGCCAAACCTCTCAGTGAGGCCGTCAAGTGAGTATTTTGAGTTCACAAAGGGTTTTGTAGCATGACCATTCAAATATAACCATATGCTTGAATTTCATGAAAGACATGACCAGATTGTTAAAAGTATCAGAGATATTTATGGTTGAATACAAACAAAAAGAATCCTTGTGATCCACAAGACACTAGAAAAATCCATATTTACAGTAGAATTTTTTTCTCCTGCAGTTTTAACCACCATGCTTTGTATTGTTCTGGATAAGTACTTGGTGCAAAACAATGTTTGTTGCAGGGATGATACAATGAGTTCAACAGTATGAAATTACTCTTAATGAGTATCTGGTTGATTTTCTTAATAGATTCCAAAAATACAGGAGTTTTGTTATAACTTACAGTATGATTTATTTTACAGAAAACATTGGATAAATGTAGAAAATTTTCATATTTTCACATGATAATGGAAAGCAAAAAAAAGAACATAATACTGGTAAAGGCATAAAATATAAAATGTAAATACACATTTTATGCTGTAGTTGGAAAATAAATTAATCATATGCTGTGATTGTAAACAAAAAATACTAAGATGTTTAATATAATTTTACCCTCATTAGTTCTTTTTGTTAGTCTTTATGAGTTGTTTTTTATGGGTTTTTTTTGAGAATTGAGTGATAGTTTACTTGGGAGAACATCAGCTTTACACTGATCATTTCATTGCAATAATTACAGTCACCTCCATGCATCATCATTCAATAATATTTTCTTCTATTCCCTATGTTAGTTTTTTACACACACCCCTTGGGGGCTGGGGAGACGGGATGTATACAGAAACACTCAGGAATATATAATCATTTAAACAACTGAAGGGCACATTCTGCAAGCCTGCCTCCTGTCTGCCAGCACTCACTTTTTCTCTTTCCATGATCTAGAGTCCTCAGCTGCTCTCTCTCCATGTCCTCATCTCTGCCTCCATCTCTGGTGTTGCTGCTTCTCTGGATAGGGTCCCGCAGTCTATTCATGCTCTTCTCCCTTGACGATCCTAGGGTCCTCTATTTCTGGACTGTAAAATTAACTACTTCCCTGTTTTTGTTACAAAACTTTACCTTTACAGTTGAGATAGTCACAGTTAGTCATGATAACACTTACTATTGAATCATAAGAATCTTATCGCCATCTCTTTTTACCAGACCATCTAGACAAGATAAAAACTATGTAGTGGAGACTACCTTTATGGGAATCATTTTTAATAGAAGTAGTATTTTTAAATCTCTTGAACTGAAATTATTGGGAAGTGAGAAAAGCAAAGAAACATTTAGATAAACTGGTATACGTGACTAAGTCAATATGGATATTTTTGCTGTTGTTGTTAAATGCTGTCAAGTTGGTTCCAATTCATAGCAACACTGTACAGGGTTTCTGAGGAGCAGTTGGCCTCTGAGTTTGAACAACCAACCTGTTCACACCGACCTTGCAGCCAGTGCATTATCCTGCAGTGCTACACTGGACCAGATATTTTTCACACATAATTATGTTCCAAATTAATATTCATGATTATACTAATTCAAGTAGGCATAAAACACCAAACATTTCTTATTCCAGGAAGCATGCTTTCCACACCAGAATAATCCATTGTTTACCTACTTGTTGTTTGTTGTTGTTAAGTGCCATCGAGTTGGTTCTGACCCATAGCAACCTTGTACAGGGTTTCCAAGGGCAGCTGGTGAGCTTGAACTGCTGACCTTGCGGTTCACACCAACTTTGCAGTGCAGGGCATTAACCCACGGTGCCACACCAGGACTCCAAATACAGCCCAGGCTAGTCAAACTTTCTAAAGGAACAAAGTGTCTCAGGAAGAAAGTAGCTGATCTCTTGTTCTCAATATCAAAAAGAATATATAATAAAATCAATGAAACATTCATTGACAACTATTATATGAATACTTTTATGCTTGACTTTGATAAAAAAAAAAAAGACATGAATTTTATGCTGTGTTCTTAAATAGCTTTCAGAAATGTTAGAAAGACAAGTCTTAAACATGAAAATAAGTAGAGAAGGATTTGATACAAAATTGTATAGCATTGATTCATAGTTTAGAAAAATAACAAAGGAAAGCTATTCTTTGTATATACTATTACCAAGATCTGTATAATATGAATGGTTGTCATGGAGAACAGAAATCTACATGGACATTGAAAAATGGATACAAGTAGAATTTTCATACCATACTTATTGCAGGATTTCTTCTAGATGTATTTTTGAGAAAAGCCGAATAAAGGAAAGGATAATGTATTTCATGTTCTCTGTATGTGAATAGAAACACCTTCTCTGAGAAGTAAATGGAACTGAACCCAGAAGAAAGGTGCTGGTATATGCTAACCTCTAGAGACATATTGGAAAAGAGAAGGTAATAGGAGTATTGGAAGGGCACATGCGCATCAAAATACAAGAGTCTGTGCACTGTTGTTGTTATTAGGTGTTCTCAAGTTAGTACTGAATCATAGTAACCCTGTGCATAACACAAAGAAACTCTGCCCGGTCCTGCATCAACTTCACAAATATTGCTATGTTTGAGGCCGTTGCTGCTGTGATTGTGCCAATCCATCTGATTGGGGGTTCTCCTCTTACTCCAGCCATCTACTTTACAAAATATGATATCTGTCTCCAGGGACTGGTCTGTTGTGAAAATATTGCTGAAGCATAAGAGATGAAATCTGACCATCCTGGCTTCCAAGGAATATTCTGACATCTTCTAACACAGATTAGTTTATTCTTTAGGTAGTCAATGGTACCTTTAATATTCTCCTCCAACATCATAACACAAATATATCATTTCTTTTGTGGTCTTCCTTATTCAACTTTCACATACATGGTGGCTGTTAAAAATACCATGACTTGGGACAGGTGCACCTTTGTCCTCAAGCTGACATCTTTGTTCTCCAACACATTAAAAAGGTTTTGTGCATCAGATTTGCCTAATGCAATACGTCATTTGATTTCTTGACTGCTGCTTCCATGAGTGTTGATGGATGAATGAGCAAAATGAAGTCTTTGACAACTTCAATTTTTTTGAATTTATATGGATGGTGTTTATTGGCCAGTGGTAAGGATTTTTGTTTTCTTTACATTGAGCTGCAACCCATAACAAAGGCTGTGGTCTTTGATCTTCATGAATATGCATTTTAAGTCTTCTTCGCTTTCAGCAAGCAAGGTTGCAGCATCTGCATATCGCACATTGTTAATGAGTCTTCCTCCAATCCTGATGCCATGTTTTTCTTCATATAATACAACTTCTTGGATTATTTGTTCAGCCTACAAAATGAATACGTTTGATGAAAGAATACTATCATGGCATACACACTCCCTAATTTTAAACCATTTGGTGTTCCCCTGTTCTGTTCGAACAACTGCCTCTTGATGCATGCACAGGTTCCTCATGAGCACAGTTAAATGTATCGGAATATTCATTCTCCACATTTCTTTCATAGTTTATCATGATCCACACATTCAAAAGCCTTTGCATAGTCAATAAAGCACAGGTAAATATGTTTTCTAGTATTCTCTGCTTTCAGCTAAAATTCATCTGATAGCAGTGAGAACACTCGTTCCATATCCCTGTCTGAATCTGGCTTGAACCTTTGGCAGTGCTCTGTCAATGTAAGTGTGCAACCATTTTTGCATTATGTTTATCAAAATTAAACTTGAATGCGGTATTAATGATATTGTCCAATGACTTTTGCATTCTGTTCATTCAGCTCTCTTTGGAATGGGCACAGATATGAATCTCTTCCAGTCAGTTGGCCAGGTACTTGTATTCCAAATTTCTTGGCATAGATAAGTGAGTGTCTCCAGTGCTGCATCAGTTTGTTGAAAGATTTCAATTTATATTCCATCAATTCATGGAACCTTGTTTTTTGCCAATGCCTTCAGTGCTTCTTGGACTTTTTCCTTCAGTATCATTGGCTCTTGATCATACGCTACCTCCTGAGAAAATTATTATGATGGATAAAGTGATGGGTCTAAAAAAAAAAAGAAGAAGGTCCCCAACTTGATGGATTGGTACAGTGGCAGCAGACATGGGCTCAAACATAGCAATGATTGTGAGGTTGGTGTGGGACCAGGCAGTGTTTTGTTGTGTTGTGCATAGGGTTTCTATGAGTTGGTGCCAACTTGATAACACCTAACAAAAGCAACAATAAACTTTTACTTACGGTTAAAGATGGGAGATGTCATGGGGAAAGGGTCTGGGTAAAGGAATTCAGGTAGGAATTTGTGTAAAGATTTAAAAGTAATCAAATAATTAATGCAAATATTTGCAAATATTAATGATTTATTTGGAGGTGTTCAGATGTCATAGGAAATTTTTTTTTTTATTTGCCCATATCCTATGATTTGACTTCTTAAAACAATATTGCTCATATCATTTGGGAACTGGGGAGGGCTTCAGCTCTAGACTTGTTTACAGCTTCCTAGTCTGGCATCTTCCTTAGAAGGCAGGATAGCCAAACTTTGTCTCTCATACTTGGGACATATTAGCAGGAGGGAGTACTCCCTGGAGAAGCCTCTTGAAATGGTTCAGCTGGGCCATTTCTGTGTGTTACAGTGACTCTGAGCATTCCTTCCATTTCTTTTGATGCTTTCAATAATTTGCCCATAGAATTCTTCAATATTTCAAGCTGAGACTTGAATTTTTTCTGAAGTTCTTTCAGCTTGAGTAATGGTGAGCACATTCTTCCCTTTTGTTTTTCTAATTCCAGATTTTTGCACATTTTGTTATAATATTTGACTTTGCCTTTTGAGCTACTCTTTGAAACTTTCTATTCACTTCATCCATTTACTTTAGAATCTCAGCTCTGGAGAGCAAGATTCAGAGTCTCTTCTGACATCCATTTTGGTGTTTTCTTTCTTTATTGTCTTCTTAATGACCTTTTGTTGTCTTCCTGTACCATGTTCTTGATGTCATCCCACAACTTTTCTTGTCTTCAGTCTTTAGTGTCTAATGCTCTTCAGGTGATCTCTAAATTCAGGTGGCATATGTTCAAGGTCATGTTTTTGTTCTCATGGACTTTTTCTAATTTTTTTCAGCTTCACGTTGAACTTGCATGTGTGCAATTGATGATGTGTTCCACAGTCTGCCCCTGGACTTTTTTAGCTGATGTTGTGGAGCTTTCCCACTGTCTCTTTCCACAGATGTAGCCAATTTGTGCAAGATACTTAAGATTAATTTGGACAAATTGTACCATGCCAAAATATAAAGCCTCAATTAACTTCTGTTGCCATGCCAAATTTAGGGATGGGTTGACATATGATCACACACACACACACACACACACACACAAGCAAACGAATGACTAAGCAAAAATTAGTAACAACCAAAAAACTATGCAAAACAAAATTCCCCATAGCAGAGAGGTACCAAGCCAAAAACCCAAACCTACTGCCATCAGTTCAGTTTGAATTCTCAGCCACCATGTAGGACAGAGTAGAACTGCTTCTTAGGGTTCCTGAGAATAGCCCTTTGTTGAAAGTCTTTGTATTCAGTCGCAAGGGCCTAGGGGTATGCCTCATAGATCTTCTGAAACCAGTGTTATTATTCTTTCTTAGTAATTTTAGTGGAATTAAAAAGTGGAGAAGGGATTGTACCCGTTCCTTACTTATGGACTTGCTTAGATTCCAAGAACCAGGTAATTTGGCCAAAGCAATATTCTTCTTCTTATTATTATTATTCTTTTTTTTTCTTCTGATTTTGCACCATTTATTTGTATGATTGTTTTTGCTTAGAATATATGATCATAAAAATAATAACAGATAATATTTATTCATATTCTCATCACTGTTACCAGTCTAGTAAGAGATTCATCTTCTGCAGAGAAGAAGGTTTGGAGGAGTCATAAGTGAATAAAGCCAAGCTAAGTGTCTGGAGGGTCCAAGACTTAACCACTTACCTTTCCTCCTGTGTTGAGTCAAACTTTCCTTCACAGAGCTACAACCATGGCTCTGCTCTCATCCTTCAAGTCCTGCGTTCACAATTCCAGAGACTCCTTGCCTCCCTTTCCCCCACAGCAACTTTGGAGTGCAGGGTCTCAGACTGCATTGGAAGTGTATAAGAATTGGAGCACACTGACTTGGTGCTAGCTCAATGCTGGTTTGGTGTCACTATGGAGATTGGCCCCATACAGTAATTGGACATGGTGCTCCCACCACCAGGAGGGAGCAGACAGTGCAGGGCACTGCAGCTCAGCTTTCTGGAAGTCCAGCATTCCTTGGAGATCTCCATGCATTTTGGCACCCATCTTCTCCTGGAACTAGGGGCTTCACAGTTCAGGGACCCTAGGCCAAAAGGACACCTTCACTCCTGGTTCTTCTTTCTTAAGAGTGTACATCCTTCTTTCTCTGTTCACTTCTCTCTCCTTTTGTCTTTGTAAAAGGTGTTGCAGGCCACAACCCTGGGGAACTCCTTGATACTAGATTAGGGTTGTGAGGGGCTTAAGGGCATTGCATCCCCACCTTTAGTCCTCTTCTTGGTTTATCACATCAGGTCACATCATGGGGAATCATTACATAACTGCCACACTAAATTATTCCATAATTGCTAAATCACTGAGAATCATGTCACAGCCAAGTTGACACAATTTTGAGGACACACGGTTTAATGTATGACCAGGAAGATAATACCTACAGATGGAGATTGTGACTCAGGGGGTTTGATACCAAGGAACCTCATGTAAATCTGTTTTAGCAGCTGAAGTATTAGACTTTTGAGCTGATGAGGTATGATACTTTCAACTGATGCTATAATTGGGATAAGTTTTTGAGGTCCTGGGATGAAGGGAATGCATTTTGAATTTGTAAGGGATACAATTCTTAGGGTGGAATTTCAAAGGCATCCACTCAGATTTCTATCTTTTGATTATTCAATTAAACACTAATCTGACTACTAATTTGAAGGAATTTTATAGATGTTATTAATATCCCAAGTCTGAAATTAAAATCAGGAGATCATTCTCCTCAGCCTGACTCAGAGGGATGATCCCTAAAAATACATGGACTTTGCATAAGCTGATTAGCTAAAGTTGTTGCCAGTTTGAAGATGAATAGGTCCAGTGAAGAAAGAGTGTGGTGGTCTATAGAATCTCAACTTACAGCCAGGCAGGAAATAGGAACCTCAGATTTACAATCACAGGTAGCTGGAGTCTGTGAGTTATATGAATGAACATGGAAAACATTCTCCTGCTTACTCTTCTGATAAGATCCTAGCCTGATTGGCCCCTTAATTTCAGTATTTGAGACCTTAAGCAGAGAACCCACTCTGCTGAGCCTATCTGGACTTTTGACAATCAGAAGTGTGAGATAATGCAAAAGCATTGCTTTAAGCCACTACATTTGTGGTGTTTTGTAATGCAGCAGTAGACTATGTATACAGCCAGTCCCAGGTTAGAAAGGAGATCTGTTCCAAAGTGTGTCTTTATGTCTAAATTGGTTATGATTTAACCTTTAGTGCAGGAAAAGACTCAGAACCTTTTCAGTGAGTTTAAAGTTGGATGTGCATTAAGTGAAGGCCATGTTGTTAATGTTGTTAAGTGCCTTTGAGTTGGTTCAGATTCATAGTGACCCTGTATTTGATTTGCAAGGAGCAGCTGGTAGGTTTGAACCTCTTACCTTGCAGGTAGTAGTTCAGTGCTTATCCTACAGCACTGCTTCACAACTCAAGTGATGGTGATAATGATGAAGAATTTGTTGCTTGTGGGGCTTGGCTCAGTCTTTTCAAAGTAAGGGCATATTTACATACTATTAAAGGGCTTGTACAACTTCTCCATAAATCCGAAGTTTATAACCCCTGGACTGCCGGTCTACAAATGTAAAATGAAAAGACATGAATTCCAAGTCTAGTTGAACATTCAGCATACTTCTGAACCCTAAATGTAATGCCAATAATTTAAAAAGAATTCATAAAGTGTATGCTTTGTGAACACAATCGATTTTAATTAAATACTGTCATATCTGAAATATTTCAAATACACAAAAGTTAAATCATACTCTTCTAAACAATTCAATAATCAAAACAGAATCAAAAGGGCAATCTGAATATATTTTGAAATGAATTGAAAAGGGAACCTATTAAAATGCTCACAATAGGGATTACTTACATGTACTTATTTAAATCTTGATTTAAATTTCAGTCAGCATGTTAAATAAATTTGTTTTACCTTAATTCTCTTAATAGCAATCTCTTCTGCAAATATATTACTTCCTCCATATGTTTTACAATCACTGAGCCTTTTTCTTTGCCTGTGCTATGCTGTCAAATGAAGACACACCCCTGAGTGAGACCACTAACATTATTGAGTTCCTCCACGGTGACTTCATGCAACATGGAGAGCACTCAGGAGCTCTTTTATAAACTAGTCACAAAGTACTTTGTCTTTGACAAGGAAGCCAGTCAGTAGCATTCTAGATAAATACCTGGTTAAAGTTATGCTGACTTTCATTCCCTTCTGTGTATGAATGCATAAATGATAGACATTTTATAGAGAAGAAAGATTTCTCTGTATTGCGTGCATAACACAAAAGTGCACTAAGCCTTGTAAACCTGGAGAACTACCTATCATAAAACACTCCAAGCACCCTATCGACAGAAGCAGCAGAACACGATTGGAAGAATACAGCTGATGAGGAAAGAGTTGCATTATTATGTCATCACTACTCTTAATTGCTAATAATGTTTAGTTCAGCAGTAAGGAACTATGGAAAAGTTTTTGTTTTTAAAACTCACCTCCTTTACCCTTCTAGTTTATTGCCTTACTTCTTTCTTTCCTCCCTTCCTCTCTTTAAATAATACATGTTTTATGTGGATAGTAAAACTGGAATCATGGCCTTTATCCACTTGGGGAATTACCCTGAAAGCACATCTAAGTAAATCATAAGATTCCCCCAGGCTTACTTAACTGCTGATCCAATGAAAACCTCAACTTTCAAAGTGGATTTCTAGGTGTCTCTGGGCACCAGCTGCTCCTTGGAACCCTATACAGGGTCGCTATGGGTCAGAATTGACTTGACAGCACTTAACAACAACAATAGGCATTACTTAAACTATTTTTGATAGTTTCAATATTATTCGTTGTGGCTTGGTTTTTCTTTTCTTTCTTTCTCTCTCTCTGTCTTTCACTTTCTGCATATATTGTCTGCTCCAATGCCAAACAGTTCTTAAAAAAAATTGGAACCAAATTGCAGTTCAACTTAACAATTAATTAGAGTGCCTACTATGTGCAAGACAGGAATCCTAACTGCTCTCAAATTCCTTATTTCTAACCTTGGAAATGGAATATTGCTTTAAAATGATCTACCAAAAAAATAATTTGTATTTACACAGGCCTTCTTTTGATTTCTGTATCTAATCATTGTTTTTACTGGTGTCAGTAGAAATACACAAGTTATACAGAGTATTGTTTAAGGTGATGCAGAGGAAAAGATTTAGATGAATGAGGCTTAGATAAATTATTGTCCTATAAAGTGAATATGGGGAAGGGACAAAGGAGAGTTGTTATTGTTTTTGTTTGTTTTTCATGTATCTTAGTGGCAAAAAATATGTTGAGGTTCGACATTATGTGAGGAGGGAGTCAAATAGCATATCTTACCGATATAAGGTGAAGTATCAGTATTCCAGAGCACTTAATTGTGCTCATGAGAAATCTGTACCTGGACCAAGAGGCAGTTGTTTGAACAGAACATGGGAACACTGAATGGTTTAAAATTTAAAAAGGTGTGTGACAAGGTTGTATTCTTTCACCATACTTATTTAACCTATGTGCTGAGCAAATAATCCGAGAAGCTGGGTTCTATGAAGAAAAATATGGCATTAGGATTGGAGGAAGATTATTAACAACCTGCAATATGCAAATGATACAACTTGGTTGCTGAAAGTGAAGAGTACTTAAAATATTTACTGATGAAGATCAAAGAGCACAGCTTTCAGCATGGATTGAATCTCAACGTAAAGAAAACAAAAATCCTCATCACTGGACCAATAAACAACATTCTTATCAACAGAGAAAAGATTGAAGTTGTCAAGGACTTCATTCTTCTTAGATCAACTATCAATACTCACAGAAGCAGCAGTCAAGAGATCAAAAGAATTTATTGCATTAGGCAATTCTGCTGCACAAGACCTTTTAAACGTGTTGAAGAGCAAAAATGTCAGCTTGAGGACTAAGGTGCACCTGACCCAAGCCATGGTATTTTCAGTAACCTCATATGCATGCAAAAGCTGAACAGTGAATAAGGAAGACTAGAGAAGGATTGATACTTTTGAGTTATGGTGTTGGAGGAGAATATTGAAAGTGCCATGGGCTGCAAAAAGGACCAATAAATCCGTTTTGGAAGAAGTGCAGCCAGAGTGCTCCCTGGAGGCCAAGATGGCCAAACTTGGTCTCTCATATTTTGGACATATTGTCAGGATGGACCAGTCAGTGATGTTTGGTAGGGTGGAGGGTCAGAGAAAAAGAGGAAGACCCCAATGAGATGGGTTGGCCAAGTGGCAGCATCAGTGGACTCAAGTGTGGCAACAATAGTGAGGTTGGCCCAGGATCAGGCACTGTTTCGTTCTGCTGTGTATAAGGTCACTATGGGTCGGTACTGACTCGATGGCACCTAACAACAACAACAACAACTTAAATAAGGATGTTGTTGTTATTAAGATCCTTCAAGTCAATTCCTTTTAATCTTCTTCTAGTCAAGTTCTGATTATCAAGTTATCAAGGCTAAGTCAAATGGGTACTATCTGTAAGTTGGGGTATTCTTGTGCACCCTGGCCTTGTTTTGATTGATGATATGGAGCTTTAACACCATCTCTTTCCATGGATGTAGTCAATTTGATTTTTGTATATTCCTCTCTTATGTTGTTTAAAAAAGACATTTGCAATGAACAAGTCATCAGTCTTGCAAAATTCTATCACACGATCTTCAGCATCGTTTCTATCACCAAGGCCATATTTTCCAAACACTGATCCTTCCTCTTTGTTTCTGAGAAGATTTACAATTTAGCAATCCTTGTACATGATCTCTATGAGTCAGGATTATCTTAATGGCAGAAAATTTGAATGAGCACAACACATGAAAAGGATTCATTATATCAGTGGTATCTAACTCATAGGATGATTTTCACATTTATATAACATGTTGCACCTACCACAGGTCTTGGCAATATTACACATTACATAAAATTTAACTATTACTAATATTATCCTTTAGTATTACAGCTGGAGTCATGATTTTTTTTTTTTTCAGTTCTCTCTGCCTAAGAAATGCTTAGCATATATTTTCTTTTACTTTTCTAGTTCCACATCTTTGCACATTTCATCATAAAACTTCATTTTTTTCTTTGACATTTGTTCAAACATTTTATTTCATCATTTCCGTTCTTTCTAGCTACTCTATATTCAACAGCAAATTTCAGAGTATTATCTGACATCTGTTTTGGTCTTCTCTGTTCCTGTTTCTTTACTGTCTTTTTAATGACGTTTTGCTCTCTTTATGTTTATGTACAGTGTCCTTGATGTCATCCCACAAATTTTCTGTTCTTCAGTCCTTACTATTCAATGTATGAAATCTATTCTTGAAATGGTCCCTAAATTCAGATAGTATATAATCAAGGTGTATTTTGTCACTCATTAACTGGTTTTGACTTTCTTCAGCTACAACTTGAACTTGTGTATGAATCATGGCTAGTCTGCTCCACAATTGGCCCCTTGTCTTGTTCTGACTGGTGAACTTCTCCGTGGTCTCTTTCCACAGATGTGGTTGATTTAATTCCTTTGTAAATCATCTGGTGATGTCCATGTGTATAATTGTCATTTACTTTGTTGAAAAAGGCTATAGTCAATGAATAGATCATTGGTCTTGCAAAAGTCTACCATGTGGTCTCCAGTTTTGTTTTGTTGTTTTTCCCCCCCTTCTATCACTAAGACCTGATGTAGTCCTGTAGCATTAGCACTGGGCCATAACGTCGGTTTGAGCTGCAAATTGAGCAGTTCAAACCCATAGGCCACTCTTTATAAACCCTATAAATGGTCACTATGTGCTGTGGGCTAATGCGTCAAACTGGAAAGTCGTTTGAACTTCAAGGTCGGTGGTTCAAGCTCACCAGCTGCTCTTTGGAAACCCTATACAAGGCTGCTATGGGTTGGAATTGACTCAATGGCACTTAAAAACTACACCATGGGTCAGAATCAACTCACGGGCACTTAATAACAACAACATAACAAAGGTCTTATTTTTGAACTACTGATCCTTCCTTGTTTACAGTATTTTCATTGAAACTATCAGTAATTATCCATGTATTTTAATTGCATGTGTGATCAATTTCAATGTTTTTGTTACGTTCCATCGAGTGGATCCTGACCCATAGCAACCCTGTATAGGGTTTCTGAGGAGTGGCTGGTGAGCTCGAACCACCAACCTTACAGTTCAAACAGACTTTTCAGTCCAGAGCAATAAACAACAGTGCCACAATAAAAAACCTCTGGTGTGCAGGCGCACAAGCTTACTTGCTGGAGTTGAAAAGAGCTTGCAGAACTTAATGATAAAGATCAGAGATTATAATTTTCAGTATGGACTAACGTAAAATAAAAACAAATTCCCACAACTATACTAATACACAGCAGCAGCATCATCTATGGAGAAAAGATTGAAGTTGTTAAGGATTTCATTCTACTAGAATCCACAATCATTGCCAATACCTTGGAGGTAGCAGTCAAGAAATCAAACTGTATTTCATGGGACAAATCTGCTGCAGAAGACCTCTTCAAAAGTAGATATTACTTTCAGGACTAAGGTGCAGCTGACCTAAGCCTCGTTATTTTAAATGACCTCATATGCATGTGAAAGCTGGGCAAGGAATAAGGAAGACTAAAGAAGAATTGATTCCTTTGAATTATAATGTAGGCAAAGAATATTGAATACATCATGGACTGCCAGAAAAGCAAACAAACCTTGGAAGTTAATAACATTGAAGTAGACTCATGCTAGGTATTATAACTTTGTGAATTTCACTTTCACTTTCTTATCTTTAGTTTTCATGTTTGGAAAGAGAGACAGCATTTCTGTATATTATTATAAGGATCAGAGATAATATTCATAAATACTGTCTAGCACAAAGTTAGTCTCTGTACTAATACAAGGCTCAACACATGGGACATGATTAATAAATGAATAAAGTTTATTGTAGTTAGATGTCTATTTTAAGGAAATGGAGCCCATAATATAATTTTATTTAAAAAGAATTTCTCACTTACTATGAAAGACATATGCAAAATCACATATACATGAACTGAAATAAATTCAACACAGGTTATCTCAATTAATTTTAAAATGTAGTATACTGAATAAATAGCAGTGGTGATTATTTATATAAATACTAGGGATTTGTTTTGCTTCCTGGTGTGGTGATATGGGTTAATGTGCTAGACTGCAAAGTTGGTTTGATTTGGAAGATTGGTGGTTCAAGCTCACCAGTTGCTGATCAGAAATCTTATACAGGGTCACTGTGGGCCAGAACTGACTGTATGACACTTAACAACAGCAGCAACAGTAACATTTAACGTATATGGTCTGTTTTACTTTTCCCTTTTGTGTTAGCTAATTGTTTCAATTTCATTACATATACTTTGTTTTATGCAAGTCAGTGAAGTTTGCAAATGGAAATTTCTTAATAAAGAATCAAATTGTAAAAAGTGTTATTAAACTTGGATTCTGCTGTTAGAATTCTATCTGTAGACATAATAGGGAAATTTTTGCTTAAAATATAGAAAATGTGTATTTTAAATAAACTAAATACCACCACTCATCTGTCAGTTTGTCGTTCTGCAGTAGCTTGTGAGCTACTGTGATTCCTGAAAGCTATGTCACAGGTATTTTAAATACCAGCAAGGGTCACCCATGAGGACAGGTTTCAAATGAGCTTCCAGATGAAGACAGTTATTTGAACAGAACATGGGAACACCAAATGGTTTAAAATTAAGAAATGTGTACACCACCTTTGTATTCTTTCACCATACTTATTCAACCTGTATACTGAACAAATAATCCAAGACGCTGGGTTATATGAAGAAAAACATGCATCGGGATTGGAGGAAGACTCATTAACAACCTGTGATATGCAGATGATACAACCTTGCTTGCTGAAAATGAAGAGGACTTGAAACATTTACTGATGAAGATCAAAGAGCACAGTCTTTGGTATGGATTGTGTCTCACTGTAAAGAAAACAAAAATCCTTACCACTGGACCAATAAACAGCATTCTTATCAACTGAGAAAAGATGGCAGTTGTCAAGGACTTCATTCTTCTTGGATCAACTATCAACACTCATGGAAGCATCAGTCACAAAATCAAAGGATGTATTGCATTAGACAAATCTGCTGCTCAAGACCTTTTTAAAGTGTTGAAGAACAAAGATGGCAGCTTGAGGACTAAGGTACGCCTGACACAAGCCATGGTATTTTCAATAACCTCATATGCATGCAAAAGCTGGATAGTGAATAAGGAAGACCATAGAAGAATTGATGCCTTTGCGTTATGGTGTTGGAGGAGAATATTGAAAGTGCCATGGGCTACCAAGAGAACCAAAAAGATCTGTGTTGGAAGAAGTACAGCCAGAGTGCTTCTTAGAGGCCAAGATGGCCAAACTTGGTCTCTCATACTTCGGACATATTGTCAGGAGAGACCAGTCACTGAAGAAGGATATCATGTTTGGTAAGGTGGCAGGTCAGAGAAAAAGTGGAAGAACTCCAGTGAGATGGTTGGCAGTATGGCAGTATCAATGCGCTCAAGTGTGGCAACAATTGTGAGGTTGGCCCAGGACCGGGCAGTGTTTTGTTCTGTTGTGCATAGGGTCACTATGAGTTGATACTGACTAAATGGCACTTAACAACAACAACAAAATACCTGTAATCAATATTCAAAAACAAAAGAAAGAAATCTAGGAGTGTTTATTGTTCTTACCACAGTAATATGAGTCAATCCAGCATAGCCCTATCTATCTTGTTCAACAACAAACTATAAACTGATTTTTCCAGTTTATCATCATGAAGTATGGTGCTGCATGATAATGTGCTGGACTGCAAGATCAGTTTGATCCACAAGGTCAGTGGTTCAACCCCACCAGATGCTCTTTGGAGACCCTATATGGGATTGCTATGGGTTGGAACTGACCTGACAGCAACTTAACAACAACAAAGAATACTCAAACTCACACAGTGAGTTTGCTTTATTCAGTTCATTCATTCATACAGTCATTCAGGCATTCAGATTAGCAGTGGAGAACACTTTGTTAATAATCATACAAAGAGATTTAACATGGAATTTTATTAATATT